>NC_135271.1:9350000-9407500 GCF_051311805.1 Agelaius phoeniceus
GATCCTTTTCTGATAACGAGCCTGCAGTCGCCCCACCCTCTGCTGGCCAAGGGTTTCCCGGAGACCATTATCCCTATCAAAGTGGTGTCCAGATGTCTCTATTGTTCCCTTCCCAGCAGCTGGTCCTTCCGGCTGGTGGTTCCCCCCAAGTCGATTGTTCACAGTTCCTGCCTGGGATTGATGACTTGACCCAGGTTCTGATTTCAAGTTCCCAGCTGCTCCCCCACCCACTCCATTCTTCCTGAGCAGTATTCTCCTTTTATCACTAATCTGCTTAGCTGTTTTGGTTGTTAAGTGTTCCGATATGAGCTTATTAATGTTTTTGTGACTCTCGAACTGTACCTGCAGCTTGACAAGTAGCTCTTCCTCCTCCTTTGTCCAGCATCTTTTGTGGGCTCCTCGGCTTGATGTTTCTTTCGGTTGGGAAGCATCAATCCTCTCCTGGTTTCTAACCAGTGGATGTGCCAATCTTTTGTGTTGTCCTAGGCCAATTTTAGTCATAAAATCTCTACTGCATACCTCACATATCCACTCTCCCACTGGAGGTCCCGCATCCTTCGGACCCTTGCACTTTGCAAAATGACAGACAGTACTGTGATGGTTAAAATCCTCCCTCCCACACTAGGCACACCGAAAGCACACCCTCTTCCTCCCGTGAGACCCCTTAAGGTGTTCAATTAGGGCCAACATCGAGTTGAGCCGGGTACCACAGCAAGGACATGGTGGATTTTTGTCAGGAACAGTCACCTTCACGATGTCATCCAGTGCTTGTTCACTGCGGACCTCGGGCACTGGAGGCAATGCCTCTGGTGTACCCTCTTCCCCCTTCTCACTGCCTCCCTTCTCAAGTACATTCTGATCATCGTCCTTAGGGGGACTAGGATTTAAGTCGTCCCCCTCACTCAGTTGTGGTGTAGGCCGTTCATACACCTCAGGAAACCCATTCAACACCCCCCCATTAACAGAAAAATGAACCACCCCCTGTACATGCTCCTGCAGATCTGACCTATACACTTCTAAAGAAAAATTCACCAGCAAGCCCAATTCATTTTCTGTCAATTTGGTGATTGTAGATGTTACAAAATCATCTTGGGAGGTCTGAGTGCCCACCGATACCCTAGTAAGGTGGAACGGCCGCCCCCAGTTTCCTCCTCCGAGGAACGGATTTGGATTTGGAATAGCTGAGTCATGACCGGATTCAACATCGGGAATGGACTGGGTGGTCAGCCCACCTCCAAACGCGTCGCCCCTGTCCGACCGGGGGGCCAGGTTTCAGGTAGTAAGCCTAACGACTTAGACCGAGAAACTTGTTTCACCGAAATTTGGAAGGAACTGTTGGGCTGGTGAGTCCCAACGGCTCCCAGACTGGGGCAGAGATCGACTTAGTCACCCTGTTAAGGGCTTACCAGTGGGACCACAAGGAGGTGCGATCTCTGCAGCTATGCCCAGTTGTAACTAGACCTTCTCCAGCCCTCATGCACATCATAATTAGATGACGACACATTTGGCAACCATTAAGAGAGTCATAGTTACTCCCGCCGTTTACCCGCGCTTCATTGAATTTCTTCACTTTGACATTCAGAGCACTGGGCAGAAATCACATCGCATCAACACCCGCCTCAGGCCTTCGCGATGCTTTGTTTTAATTAAACAGTCGGATTCCCCTGGTCCGCACCAGTTCTAAGCCGGCTGCTAGGCACCGGCCGAGGCAGGGCGCCGGCCCGGGGGACCCCCCCGGGGACCTTCCCCCACGCGAACCGCTCGGCCGACGCTGACCACGGCCGCGCGCGCACCGGCCGTGCGCTCTGGGGACCCCGCTGGCGGGAACCGACGGGGTGGTGGCGTGCGACGACAACGGTTCCGGCCGCCGCTGGGGCTCCGGCCGCAGCAAGGTGGAGGGCAGGTGGAGGCGGGGGCAGGCGGCGCCCGCTGAAGCAGGGGCGATCCATGGGAAGGGCCCGGCACGCGTCTAGAATCGCCGCCACGCGCGCGCCCCAGCGCCCGGGCGGGCCGCGCAGAGCGCACTCACCCACGCGCAGCGCCTCGTCCAGGCGCGACACGCACCCCGGGATCCCACCTCGGCCAGCACACGCCGGCCCTCACCTTCATTGCGCTGTGGGCTTTCAACGATGGCCCCCGACTCGTGCACGTGCTAGACTCCTTGGTTCGTGTTTCAAGACGGGTCGGGTGGGTAGCCGACATTGCCACAGACCCCGGGCACCCGAGTGAGGCCCATCAAGCTCGGCCTGGCAGTGCCGCGCGGTCGGGGTATTCTGAGGACAGTTCGCCCCGGTTGACTGAAGCGCCAGGGGCCGGCAGGCCCAGCCCCTGCACGAAACGCCGCGCTGCGAGGACACCGCCCCCACCCCCCCCACCCCAGGAGGGAGGGGGGGGGAAAGTGACGCCCCCTGCCCCGGCGCCACCGACGGGAGGGGAGGAGGGAGTGGCGGCGGTCCTCTCCCTCGGCCCCGGGATTCAGCAAGACCTGCTGCCCGGGGGCTGTAACACCCGCCACCGCTCGCGCGGCGCCGGGCAACCTGCCCGCCGGAGGCCTTCCCAGACAACCCGGAGCTGGGCGCGGCGCACCGCCGTGGAGGAAATGCGCCCGGCCAGGGCCGGCCGCCGACCGGGCGGGGTGGTCCTCGCACTGGCCCGCCCCCCCCGGCTCGCTCCCACGGATGGGGTTCGCCCGGGGGACGGAGGGGAGGCAGAGGCGAGGATCTGCCGAACCTGTGCCGTCCGACCGCAACTCGCCGGGTGGAATCCTCTGGGCGGACTGCGCAGGCCCCACCCGTTTACCTCTTAATGGTTTCACGCCCTCTTGAACTCTCTCTTCAAAGTTCTTTTCAACTTTCCCTTACGGTACTTGTTGGCTATCGGTCTTGTGCCGGTATTTAGCCTTAGACGGAGTTTACCACCGGCTTTGGGCTGCATTCCCAAGCAACCCAACTCCGAGAAGCCCCGGGCCCAGCATGCCAGGGGGCCGCTACCGGCCTTACACCGTCTGCGGGCTTCAGCCTCGATCACAAGGACTTGGGTCCCCCAAGAGCACCGCTGGGGAGGGGGGCTTCTGTACGCCACATGTCCCGCGCCACACCGCGGGGCGGGGATTCGGCACTGGGCTTTTCCCTCTTCGCTCGCTGTGACTGAGGGAATCCTTGTTAGTTTCTTTTCCTCCGCTGACAAATATCCTTAAATTCAGCAGGTCGCCACGTCTGATCTGAGCTTTTAAGCCTAAAGCTCGGCCACACCGCAGACGGGGGTGTGCGCGGAGATGGCCGCCTTGTCTCCCTTGCCTGCTACGCCGCCTGCCCCCCTCTTCTCCGCGCTCCCGGAGGGAGCTGGAGAGAGAGAGAACGCGCGCGAGCGAGCGATGAGGAGATGGAGAACCCCATCCCGGAGATGAGAACCAAAAAACAGACCGCAGCAGAGACGGCCCCACGCGGGAGGACCAGCCGGGCGGCGGCGCGCACGACGGCCTCGGTGGGGAGAGAGAGAGGAGTGACGGCGCCCCTCGGCACGCCCCGAGACCACGACAGTGGAGGAGGGGGCGGGCGAAGGGAGGAGGGGGTCGGAACCCCCGTCCCCGGCACTCTCGCTCTCGCATGCAGCAGCATGGCACGGTACCGCCGCGGTACCCACCCGCAGACAGCTACTCGCGCTGGGGGGAGGCCAGGGGCGAGGCCTGTGCCTTGCCTCCCCTTCTCGCCCTCCTCTCTCTTTATCTCGGCCCTCGGCGACGCATTTCGACGCCGTCTCTCGCTGTCCCCAGGCCGCTGCACCACCACATCCGCGGCACGGTCCCGGTGAGGATGAGCTCCGCCCCAGCAGCTCGCTTCATTTAGGGGGACGAAGGCCCTGCGCGGTGAGGACGACGACAATGACCACGATGACGACGCTGCCCACTGGGCCGCAGGGAAGGGATCGAGGCCACCTAGGGAAACGTTTCCCTCGCCGAACCCCTGAACGCCTTCCCGCCAGGAACCGGCGGGACGCCACCGCCGCCACCGCCACTGCCGCCCACCGCGGGCAACCGGCCTGTGAGGCAACCCCAGCTGCGCTGCCAGGGTGGCCCCCGGACGGCGATTGATCATCAAGTGATGCTCAGACAGGCGTAGCCCTGGGAGGAACCCGGGGCCGCAAGTGCGTTCGAAGTGTCGATGGTCAATGTGTCCTGCAATTCACATTAATTCTCACAGCTAGCTGCGTTCTTCATTGATGCACGAGCCAAGCGATCCACCGCTAAGACTCGTCTGCCTTTCGGGCACCGCTCACGCCGAGCGGCCCTTTTTTTTAATACTCTGGCGCCGAGGACGCGTGGGTGTGCGCCTGGCTTCGACCATACAAGCACACAGAAATGGAAGGGGAAAAAAAAAAAACTGGAGACCCACACTCCGATGGCCAGCCCAGAGGCTGGGGAGCCCGCGCCCCCGACCGCCTCCCCCTGCGAGCGGAGACGCCGACCTCACAAATGCCGTCATTCAAAGGCGGCCCAGGCGCCCGGGCTCGGCCCAGCCTCCGTGCGGAGTGCCACGCAAGACGCGCCGGAACACGGGAGGGCACGGCGGCCTGCCCGCTTCTCGCTTTGACGGGATGACACGCACAACACACATGGCTCGCAGCCGGGGGTGTGCGGCCATCGGCCGCCGCGAACAGTGGCTCTCCCTCGGCCCCCGACGCTGCGGGCCTCACAGAGCGCCGCCGCGCCGCTGTGCAGCCACCTTTTCTCTTCCCCCACAGCACGGCCTTTCCCCCGGGCTCGAGATGGCACGCAACGACGACCAGCCCCCGCCAGTGCGCGTCCCGCGGGACTGCTCCCCTGCCGGGCAGGCGAGCGACTGGCGGATGCACTCCGCCACCAGCCCTGCAGGCAGGTGCCACCGAGACCGAAACCAGTGTCACCGGCACCCGGGGCGGGCTGGACAGCAGACCCCATCGCAGCTAGAGCCGCACTCCCAGGACCGCCGCCGCCACGTCGCACCGCCAGGGCCCCTTCCCTCGGGCACACGGCCAGCGGAAGGTGGTACGGCGCTGAGCCGGGGGGCAACACCCGCTCTCCTCGTTTGCACGCGGAGACCCGGCGGGGAGAAGCGCCCCTGTGGCCGCCCCGCACGCCTTCCTGCGGCCCACACGCGGCTGGGAAGGGCGATGGAGGACGCGACAAGTGGGGCCCAGGACGGGACCGCGGCTGGGCGATGGCGGGCGCCTGCCAGCTGACCATCCCCGCAGGGAGGGACACCCGTCGAGCGGCGGCACTGCCGCCGCTCGGCATGGGGTCGTCCGCGCTCGCGGGCCTCGGCTGCTGGATGGCCCGCATAGCGCTCGCCCCCCATGAGCAGGCGGTTGAGCCAGGGGATGGCCGGCGGACGACGGTGTGGCCAGTGGGCATTCGAGGAGAAACGGCTGTCGAGGGGAGGAGAGGCACCGGACGCGCCAGACGCAGCGCCGCGCGCGCCAGAGACCGCGGCAGCGGGCCGAGGAGAGAGAGCGCGGGCGGGCCCAGGTGGCCGCGACCCCGCGGCTGAGGAAGGGCAGAGAGAACGTGCTCTCTGCCGGCGTTGCCTGTTACGACGAGGCGAGCAGGTCGACCCCCACGGCCGACAGCGCGCCGCGGCCTCTCCGCCGAGGATGGGCCGCGGGGGGAAGGGGGGCAGAGCGCCCCTCCCCGGCGCGGCACGGTTAACCCCCGCGGCCTGTGGAGGGACAACAACGGCGACGGAGGATTACAGCTGGTGATGATGGGACAACCACTGCAGGGGATGGCGGGATTAGCTGCTCCCCACCCCTCAGTGGCGCCCCACACGGCCACCGCGTGGCACGCCTGCTGCCACCGCCGCCGGCACCGCTGCCGCCACGGCAGGCCATGCCGAACCGCCCAAGTCTTTAAACCACCGCCCGGCCCCGCCGGCCCCTTTTGGCAAACCAGCAGCATTTGACGACGCCGAGGGAAAAAACCTGGGGGGACCACCGAGGCACGGAGCACTAGGTACCTTGCCCTGGGGCGAGGGAAATGACCTGCATGGCCCCGCCGGGTTGCCTCCCCCGCTGCCGCCCTCGGGGGAGCGTCCACTGACGGGGGCGCGCCCAACATCTGCCGCCACCACCGCCACGTCCTTCTCGGGGCCCAGGGTTTCCCTCAGCAGCCAGGCGCTGCGCAACCGAGAGGACCGGCATGGCTCAGGCTGCCCCACCAGCGTGGGGAAAGCGGGCCCGACCACCGAGCACACCTCAGGTGCACATGTGCACGCGCGGCACGAAGCGCAGCCCGGAACACCCGGAGCCCTCTGCCCTTGGAGTTCCTCTGCCACACACGAGAGGGGGGCCACTCAGCCCGAAAGCGGGGAACTCTGCCAGCCGGCAAAAGCCCCGCTCCCCGGTGCGGGAAGGGCTGGAGGAGCCGCCTGCTCCGAGCCCCGAAGGCGCACACGCCACCCGGCTCCCTTGCCCTTTCCACCTCGGCCGCTGAAAGGTGCCACGGCCGGATGGACAGCCGTCGCTTGACGGGCGAAGCAGTGACAGAAGGGACGGGCGCGCCTTTGGGAGGGGCCGTGCCGAGCACCCCTCCCTCCCAGCACCCGGCTGGCTTTCTCACGCGCACACCGAGGAGAGCCAAGCTTGGGAGAACTCGGGCCGTGCCACGGCGCCCGCACGTGCCACGCCGGCGACCGGCATTCGGCGGTGCCGGCCGTGGCAGCGAGAGGCTCAGGAGCCCGCGGCCGCGCCCCCGCTCTCCGGCGGGGATGGACCGGCGGCAGACCGGTGCAAGACTGGGGTGGGGGGGGCTGGTGTGGGGGGCGGGGGGGCAAGCCGCTGCTACGGCGGCCAGCGTGCCATGCTTCTAGGCCCGGCCATGACGCGCGGTGTAGCGCCGGGAGAGCCCCGCCCGTGCGCACCGTGGTGGGCGCGCGTGGCACGCTTCGCCGCGCTGAGTGGCTTTTTCCCCCTCTCCCGCTTCCGACCCCCAGCGCCCGGAGGTGCCGCGCGCCTCCAGTCTCTCTGATTCCCCGTCAGCTGTGGTCATCATAGTAGGCACAGACAGTACCATCGAAAGTTGATAGGGCAGACATTCGAATGGGTCGTCGCCGCTGCGGGGGCGTGTGATCGGCTTGAGGTTATCTAGAGTCACCAAAGCTGCTGGGCGGGCCCGGGTTGGTTTTGGTCTGATAAATGCACACGTCCCCGGAGGTCGCTGCTTGTCGGCATGTATTAGCTCTAGAATTACCACAGTTATGCAAGGAGCGGGAGAGGAGCGACCAAAGGAACCATAACTGATTTAATGAGCCATTTGCAGTTTCACTGTACCACCCGTGTGTACTTAGACATGCATGGCTTAAGCTTTGAGACAAGCATATGCTACTGGCAGGATCAACGAGGTAGCCGCCACCCACGGCGGCGCTGCGAAGTGTCGCGCGAGCGCCCGGACGCGCCCGGCCTGCCAGCGAACTCGCCCCGCGCCAAACCCCGACTGCCCTGGGCTCCTTTTGCCGCTCCGACCCGCAGGAGCAGCATCGTGGACAAAGACATGGCAGCAGGTGGCGGCATGGCGGTGACAGGTGCTAGTGGCAGGGACGGTGGCTGGCCACATCGCGGCCCGGCGTTGCCTGGGACGGGGAACGGCGCCACTCGCGAGAGACGCCCCTCGGTGACGGCCGACCCCAGCGGCCAGCCCTTCCCGCGATGCCGCGGGCAAGGAGCCGGGACCGCTGCACAGCTTTTCGCCACTCGAATGGAGCGCGAGGCTTCCTCTCTCTCTCTCACACAGTTTTTTTCCAGGGGCCCGTGCCCCGGTTCGAGACTCGGCCTTGAGCTCAAAATGGACGCGCGCGGTGCACGGAACAGGGCTTGGCCGGGGCTGACCCGCCCCCCCACACAAGCTGAGAAAAACCCGCCCGCCGAAAGGTCGCGGGCGAGCAACTGGCCGTCAGCGAGGTTGGGCCAAGCGGGGCCCTGCTCACAGGGAGCAAACACTGTCCCAGCGCGTCCCCCCACCGGGCCGCAGAGAAAGCATCGGATGTGCTAGAGGAGGCAGCGACCTGACGAGGCGGGCGCGGCCCGGACACCAAGGCCCCTTTACAGCTCGCGGCGGCTCGCTCTGCAGCAGGCGGCGGAACGGCAAAGGAGCGCAGGGACCGGGCTCTGTTCCGCCCGCGCCGTATCGGGTTCAAGCATTTTCGCCCTCTCTCTTTTCTCTCCTGCCTCTCTCCCTTCTCGCGGCTCAGCTCCAGCCGCACCGCCGCCCGGTGCTGCTTGCGGCCGGCACCCACACGGGCGCTACCCGGACCAGGGCCTGCACCGGTACCTCACGTGGTTTTTTAAAGACACCTGAAAGCTCGCAGGGCCACGCGGCCATCACACAGCTCGGGATGGTAAAGACGCCCTTCCCCAGGCCATCGGGAGGGGCGACACCTCGCCTGCGACAGGAAGCGAATTGGAAAGGAGACCGCCCTGCCCAAGCACCGGAACCCCCCCTGCCGTGGCTTCCCTGTGACAGAGAAGCCTCAGAAGGAGAGCCGGCCCGCCGGGGGCCCTCTCCGACGCCACCTGAAAAGCCACATCGATCAGGCGCGGCTCTGGGAAGGAGCTGCGCCAACGGTGACCAGGGCCCCACGGCCACGGTCCTGGGACAATGGCGATGGCCGCCCAGCCCACCTGCGGATCGCATCGCTCGCGGCAGCAGAGGAGCGTGGGGGGTGCCGCCACCCGTCCGCGGCGAACAACGGCTTCCCTTTCGGCTAGGCAACGGCGGGACTGGACCGGCCCCTGCCGGGCCAGGAGGGGATTCAGCGGCCCTCCCACCCCTTCCAGCCCAGGGAAACCGGCCGAGCGTGCGAGAAAAAGTTCCACCAACTTGGCGCCACGGGCCACCGGCTTTCACCTGGCCTCGTGGCGGTCGGCTTTCCCTTCTGGAAAAAAAAGCCGGGGGACGGCACGACAAAAAAGGCACATGGACGCACGTTTGCAACAACCTGTGCTAGCCACGGGGGCCGCGGGGCCGGGGACCCGGGGCGGGGGGGGGGACGGGGGGCCTCACTACCCCCCCACGACGGACCCACCGGCATCCCGCGCGCGCCTTTGTCGCAACGCTTCTTGGTGCCGCGGCTTAGGGCTGCGAGAGAAAAATAAAAAGGCCCGCGGAGGCCTGGCGGGCGCCCCCCAACTCCGCCCGCCTCAACAAAAAGCAACGGACCCGGCGCGGCAAACCTGGCCCCGCCCGGCATAAGCGGCTCAGTCAATCCGGCCACGACAGAGGTAGGCGAGGTGCCGCCGCCTCGCCCGAGACCAGTCTGGGGGGACTCTCCCTCGGGTGCCAGGCCCATAAAAAAAAAAAAACTAGGCCAAAAAATTCTGCCCGCCACAACGCTTAAGGCCAAGGAAGGGCGAAGGCTTCTACAATGCGGGCCGGGGACCACCGCCGCCGCTGAGGCGGACCCACGGGCCCAAAACAACAGCAAATGATTCTGGAGCAGAGGCATTGCTTGGAGAAAACTCTCCCCTGCTCTGTCTGGGCAATCCTTAACCAGTGTGGTACATGGCTCTTGCTGCCAATTTCTTCCTCAACAGTGTGATAGATGAATCTCATTCGTGCTAACACTTGTAACTATATTTTAAATATTTTAGAAAATATTTCTTAAAAATTAAGAGAGGAAAAGGATATGGAATTAGTGACACAAAACAGATGTTTTCAGATGTTCATGAGAAAACAAAATGCAGGATATAGTTTGAGATAAGTAACATCCCAAAAGGCAATAGGCCTCAGGATAATTAAAGAATCGGCCTTGAAATGGACAAAATTGGGATGATTCCAGGTATCGATGAAATCATAAGGCTTCTTTTTGGAATATAATGCTGGCTTCTATAACACAAGACTTGGGGTGCATGTGCAGCTTGTGGGGTTGTTCAAAGGACAGTGATGATGAGGAGAAGCCTTCGTGGGAAGCAACCACCAAAACCAAAAGACCCCTTAGAAACAAGCAGAGCATGTACTGTGCAGTACAGTGACGTAGATTTCAAGAATCAAAAATAGGAGGAGATTGACAGAAAATTAATGAGGAATATGTATTAGCATCCAGTCTATAAGCCGTGATTGGATTCTTTATCTTTTGAATGGGAGGCAGGGTGAGAAAAGCCCCCTGTATCCTGACTGGTTTTGCTTATGCTTTATCCAAACCACTGCCAAATTATTTTGTATCTGCTCGATTCTATTTGATTGCATGATTTCATATAAAATTGCTGCTCAATTAAAATTGCTGCTCAATTCTAATGTTGGTTTAATAAATTAGACATATAGGGACCTCATTCATAACAACAGCCCACCTCAGTCACCTACCCGTTGGGACTGTGCTTTCTACTGAGCCAGTCCTTCCAGAAAAGCAGCTTTAAACACACCTCTAAGAAGGCACTGATCCAGATAAAGCACATCCATTCCCCTCTGCCCAGGGCCAGTCCCCTGTACATCTGGCAGCCTGCAAAATCTAACACCCCCTCAGGCTCCAACACATTGTTCCAGCCCAAAGCATAAAGGCAATTTGTTTTGTTAAAGCTGAAGTCATTCCTGCAGGTCCTCGGCCTTCCAAGGCAAACGCTGCCACTCCGGAGGGAATCCTGTGACCCTGAGCATTTGATGGTGACCACACCAAAGCAAGAGGTGGCTCCTTCAGCAGGAGAATGGCACATGGCAATGCTGTGCCTTTGTGCCCCCAGCCTTCCCCCCATTGTTTCAGCAATGGCAGCTACACTTAGGCAGCTTCAGCAGAGCTTATTTGTGGTGGCTGAGTGCAGATCAGGACTCCCAGCCCACCTCTAACAGCAGCTTGCAATGACAACAGGACCTGCACACTGAGGTCTTTTGCTGGAGGCAAGCCTGTCACAAGCACACACCCGCTTCAAACTTCCCATCAAACAGAAAGGAGAAGAGCAGGAAAAGGCTACCTTTGGACCAGTCTTCCCCAGCTCTACACATGGGCCAATTCTGGGTAGAAAACTCCCGCCAGTGCTGGCCTTCTTCTTCATGTTGAGAAACTTCTCCCACAGGAACTTAGAGGGAAGCAGCTGAAAGGCAAAAATAAACCAGCTAGAGCCTCAGAGGTGGGCTTGTTCACAAAGGCTTTTCTTGAACAAGTGGCACTGGTGAACAATTTGTGGTCACATTGTCCAGGACAGTCCTGGAAGCCCTGGAAGTTGCTTGCTGAAATACTCAGCACCAATAAATTAACAATACAGAGTGATATACACATACTCCAACCACATGGCTCTGTCCCATCAGATTCTCCGTGATTGCATGTGACATGGTTGGGGATTTCTGCTCTTTGGGCATTTCTTTCCTCTTTAGGTTCATTGGATTGAGGCAGTGACCTTTTCAAAGAAGGGGGACGAGCTCTCAGAACTGCCCTGACTCCATCCCTGTACAGCACTGAGAACTCACAGCAAGGAGATATCACTGCTGGCTGAGTCCAAGAGAGACAAGAAAGGAACGTTGCACCAAGAGTGAGGAGCACAGGAATGTGTCCAAGTTGTAGTTCTCTCTGGTAATTAGCATTTGTTTTCTCTCTCTGGCCTCACAGACCCCTGCAGAGAAGAAAACAGAGGGATCTCCTGGACAGAGCCTCAGCACTGGGGCATCTTCAGTCAAGTGAGCTCCAGACACCAAGGGAGGTTTTTGACCCTGGCTCCAGGGAGCAGGTAAGAACTGTACAGCCCTCAAGATTCCTACCAATCCAGAGCTTTCAAGAGAAGCCAACTCCTTTGGGAGAGATACCATCAACACATGGTAAACCAAAATCAGGGGACAATTCCCAGCACAGGAAGATTTCCACCATCCTGCAGAACAAAGGTGTGATGGTGTTCACAGGGGTCTTAGGATGAGGGAAGAGACGAGGATCTGACTCCATGGTTCAGCAGGCTTGATTTATTATTTTGTGATATATAATTTATTAAAACTACACTAAAAGAATAGAAGAAAGGATTTCATCAGAAGGCTAGCTAAGAATAGAAGAGGAAGGAATGATAACAAAGGCTTCTGGCCTGGACTCTCTGTCTGAGCCAGCTGGGCTGTGATTGGCCATTAATTACAAACATCCAACATGGGCCAATCAAAGATCCACCTGTTGCATTCCACGGCAGCAGATAATCATTGTTTACATTTTGTTCCTGAGGCTTCTCAGCTTCTCAGGAGGAAAAATCCTAAGGAAAGGATTTTTCATAAAAGATATCTGGGACACAAAGGTGCTGAGACATTTTCTTCTGGACGTGCTGCAGCAGATAACTTGCTTTGCTGTACACTGTGTCTGCAGGGCTGGATCCGTGCCCACACAGGAGCTGAGAGAGAACAGCTGCTTTGGAAGCTCTTCCAGCTGGGACCAGCCCTGTCTCACAGGGCTTTGGGCAGAGTTTGAGCTTCCCCCCCAACATGCTCAGGTGCCCAAGGGCAGCTTGGTCTTGACACCAGCAGGGGGCTATTTACAAATCACAAACGGGACAGGGCTGCTGTGGAACTGCCTTGAGCTGTTTTATTTTCCAGCATCACTCTCATTACATGGTTATGACAATGGGAAGATGCCAGCAGCTCACATCCCAGGCAGCAGACCAAGAACTTAATGTTACAACTTCCTTTATAAGTTTCTTGACCAATCACACAAAGCAAAAGCACATTGACAGTAGTTCTATCCAACCACTATAAGCACACGTACCTTTGGTTCAAACAATGCTTGCTTATTTTGAATACAATACCTGCTTGTAAGCCTTAAAGCACAATGCACAGAGCTCCCTTATTAAGCCTTAACCCTCCTAATATCTTGCTAGATAAACTTTTCTGTGGCTTAGGCAGTTATTCTAGAGAAGCGTTAATACACAGACCGTTGTTCTATTTGTCCTTGCTTTTCTACTTTTTAAATAATTTTTCTGCTGGCCTATCTCATGGCAGCTGCTTAGCTCTAATCACAGTTCTACTGTATCTGAGGCTGCCTTTTGCAGCTTTCCCAAAACCCACTGCTTTTGTAGATTCCCACAGTTCCCCCTCTCTGTTCACCTCAAAAGAAACCTTCATAATTGTGTCGTTTATTACTTGCGTTTCGTAGCCTTACTATAATATTTCTGCTTATTACCTACTTAAAGCATTTTCTTGCTTGCGCTAAAGCAGGGGCAGGGAGAGCAGGGACACCAGGGCAGTTTGCAGCCTTAACACAGCCCACTGGGTACTTACAGTGAAGGATGTCAGTCTTTCTCTGGACAAAAGACGAGGTGTCGAGGTCTTCTTTGGGAATCCAGAAGCCATTTTGAAGGCAGGATCTCCCAGATGAGTGACAATGCCTCAACAAAATTGGAAGAAGCAACAATGGAACTCTGAAAATCCAGAACCCAATTCATGGCAGATTCAAGGCATATACTGGTGCTAAAAATCTTGTATGATTTGAAAGTAGCTAAGTGCTTGTTTGGTCTAAGTAGCTAGTATATTAGGCCTCTAGTTGGACTTTATTTGAACTATAGGGCTGCCTTGTGCAATTCAAAGATGGATCATACTGAAACCTGGAGCTAAAAATCTGAACATTAAGAATTGTTAGAACAGACAAAGCTGCAGCCTAAAGATTACTTTAAAATAGCTGGAGTGGATATCCTCTTCTTTTTGCTAAAGCACCCCTGCTCTCTCAGCTGCTCCTCACAGGACTTGGGAGAGACTGGAATGTTATGGCTAATGGCTTAAAAGTTGTTATAAAGGACTTTCTGCCCATTGGGACAAAACTGTATAAAGAGGCTGCGACCACCCAAGCCCACCCTTCCCTGAAAATGCCTCTGGACTGGAACTTGGCACTGTGTGTTAAGCTGCCGAAGGGAACTTGAGACAAGACAAAGGTGACACTATTGTCCCATTAGCTCAGGGCTGGGGAGGAGTAAACAAGGCTGCAGAGAAAAACCTATCCACAACAAAGCCAAACCCAGCAGCTGTCCTGAAAATCAGCTCTGTCTGGCTTCAAGGTGGGCAAGTCACAGCCACAGACTCGTCTGCTGAGGCCAGGTTTGCACACAAACCTCCCATCAAAGACCTCCACAGTGCCCCCAGACCCATTCCTGAGGCCTTGCACCAGACGACTGCAGGGCACGCAAAGTAACACAACAGATCTGAAAATCCAGAAGCCAATTGATGGCAGACAAAGGACAGACAGATGCTAAAGATTTTCTATTATTTGAAAGTAGCAATAGACAGAGTCCAACTTGCCCCACCCCAGGGAGGCAGCTGGGAGGTCCCACCTTGCCCAAATCTGCAGGAATCCATTGGAGTCTTACGTTTTGGGAGACCTCACCACAGAGAAGACCAGAAGAGGATTTGATGGTATGCCAATGGGATCCATGGAATGGTGATGTTTTTCACTTCATCTGTCTCTGTCACTCTCCTTCTTCCCCTTCTTCCCAACCCCCCATCCCCCCCCCCCCGCCACCCCCCCGCTTCTTTTTCTTTTCCTTTCTCTCTCTCTTCCTCACATTTACTGTTACATAAAATCCAGACTATTGATTTTGGCATATGGTCTCATTTGCCCCTCAATTCACAGGCCTCTCCCTAATAATTGTAATAACCAGATGATAACAACCCACTGAAACTTGATGAAACTTGAACAGACCTCTTTCACCTTTAAGCAGTTTAAGCAACCACTATACAAGAAAAAAAGTATAGACCAGTACATTTAGAAAATGTTGCATTCCTTCAGTGCAAAAAAAAAAAAGCACAATCAGTAGAGCATATATTGTTCATCCACTCAGCTGTGCATTGTGGTGGTGTTCCCAGGGGTCTTAGGATGAGGGAAGAGATGAGGATCTGACTCTTGATTTATTATTTTATGATATATATTCTATTAAAATTATACTAAAAGAATAGAAGAAAGGATTTCATCAGAAGGCTAGCTAAGAATAGAAAAAGAAAGAATGAATAACAAAAGTTTGTGTCTCAGACAGAGAGTCCAAGCCAGCTGACTGTGAGTGGCCATTAATTAGAAACAACTCTAGGAGACCACTCACAGATGCACCTGTTGCATTCCACAGCAGCAGATAACCATTGTTTACATTTTGTTCCTGAGGTCTCTCAGCTTCTCAGGAGAAAAAACCCCAAGGAAAGGATTTTTCATAAAACGTGACAGTGCAGACCACTGAACTGCTGCACCAGAAGACGGGCATTATCCCATTATCCTGTATTTCCCTTTGGCATTCTCTCTCAGAGTGCAGATGAGACAAAACCAAAAAGTTCAACTTGAGTCAATCTTTACCTCCAAAGGAAATTCAGGAACTTTCTGCAGAGGCCAATGCTCTGCACGCTGATGAACTCCTTGCAGAGGCCAATGCTCTGCACGCTCAGGAACTTTGCAGAGGCCAATGCTCCGCGAACAATTCCCCTGGCGAATCGCCCAGTGAAGCCACCTCTAGGAGCCCAGGCTGCGCACAAGCAGCCAGGGCCGCGTTCTCAGGCAACTGAGGCCGCGCCGCTGTCACAGACGCTGCCGCCGCCTTCGTGGTTTCCAGGCAGCCGCGGAACCCGGCAGCCGCCGCCCTTTCCCGGATCCTGCCCCTCCCGGCCCCGCACGCCCCCCAAGATGCTGCCGGGGCTCGGGGGCTTCGTCTGCCCGGGCTGGGGCTCGGCCTCCCCTGCGGGACAAGGTGAGGGGGGTCCCCGGGGGTCGTGTCCCCCCGGGAGCGTGTGTGAGTCCCCCATGTCCCCCCCAAGCCGGGGTCACCCCCTTTTCTCTGCCCAGAGCTCCTGAGCCAGCTCCTGCTGCCCCCTGGGAGGGGCTTTGCGGAGCCCCCCGGGGACCCCCTTGAATGCCCATTCCTGGCCACTGGGACCCTTCGCATGTCCTTCCCCAGTTCCAGGACCCCTGCACCCCCTTATCCTGCCCCGACACCCCCTGCACCCCCTTTCCCGGGTATCCTCCTCTCTCAGCCCCTGGATCCCCCGTTTCCATGAGCCCGGGGACCCCCGGACCCCATTCCCGGCCAGCCCGGGGCACCTCAGCCCCAGGCCTTCCTTGGCCCGGCGAGCGGTGACGTCACTGCAGACTCGGGCCGCCATTGGCAAAGAGCAGCAAAGAGCGGCGCCAATGGCGGGGCCGGAGGCAGCTCGGGGGCCGTGAAGAGCCTTGAGCTGTGAGGGGCCCTGAGGGGCCATGAGGGGCCGTGAGGTGTCACTCTTGCGCCCAGAATGACACAGGAACAGGCAGGAGGCAGTATTGCAGAAAGATTAAAAGAAGGTTTAATTCAAGAGAACCGTGCGGTTTTTATAGAGTGATACGATATATTCTGTTTGATTGGCTCGTTAACAAAAACACATTCTTTAGACACCGTCCTTGAGAAGAAGAGAAAGACGGAGTAGAAGAACACCACCTGCAGATTGTTTATACTGAAGTTCTCACATTCTTACAACTTGCTAATAATTCTCACCAGCTGCTGTGAGAAACACTTGCTGTTTCTCTCTCTCTGTGCCATGGCATCCACAGTGAGGGGCTGTGAGGGGTCTTGGGCAACTGTGAGGGAGCCATGAGGGGCCTGTGAGGGACCATGGGGAACTGTGTGGTGTTATCTTTTTATACTAAAAACTACGTGTACACTATTTACAATAACTTCTCAATACTTATCACCTATGTTAGACAGTGAGTTTTTACTCTAATCTAAAAATGCCAACATCACTTAAAAGATGGAGGAAGAGGGGAAGGAAGGAAGGCAGGAAGGCAGGAAGGCAGGAAGGCAGGAAGGAAGGAAGGAAGGAAGGAAGGAAGGAAGGAAGGGTGATAAATGAATTCACTGGATTCAAGGATCATACAATTATAAATTTATTATTATTATTATTATGCAAGCAAGAATAAGCAAAGTTCAGCGCTGGGCGGCCGGGAGTCTCCGCTCCTCTAGGCTTGCACCATTCCTATCCCCAAAGTCCACCTTTTATTGCCTTTTTCTCCCGGGTCCAGGGATGACATGGTCTGTCTTTGGCGCTTGCTCGTTCAGTTGCTAGGGGGTCTTTTTCTGCCTTCTGGTGGTCGTGGGATGAAGGCTCCAAGTCTTCCTCTTTGAACCGCTGAGTGAACTTTTCCTTCTAAGGCATACCTATACAGTGGAATTTTCAGAACACTATACGATTCCTGCAAGCCTAAGCAATTCTTGTGAGTTTAGGGATTGTTATTACAGCTCTCCTCTGTGACCTCTTAGGTGAACTTTTCTTTACCATGGAATTCCCAAAGCACTATACGATTCCTGCAAGCCAAGCAACCATATGTGAACCATATGTGGCTATACATTTAAAATCAAGCGTTTTTAGCTATTTAGTTATTGCTTTGATATTGTATAATTATTATTCTATTGATTAAATTAATGAACAAACATATTGCTACTTATTACAATCCCGCATTTGTTTTTTACCAATTTTTTTCATTAAATCTTTTTAGTTCCTTCCTAGGTAACGTTAACTCAGTTTCCTCATCAGTTAAGCTATGTGCACTAATTTTAGATGCTAATTTCCTTAGCTTTTTCATAATATTCCAATTCATAATGAATAGAACTTCTGACAAAATAAAACCAAGGACAATCAGAATCAAAACAACAACAATGGGATGGCATATACTGTTTAGGACACCTGTGGTAGTAGGAGACCACCTGAACAGGGTATTCCACCACCTGTGCTCGCCATCTTGCTTTACCCTCTCTATAACCCGGTGTATTTTTCCTACATCATGATGAACAGTCACTAGGGTTTTCTGTCCGCTTTCCTTGATTCTCTCGAGGATTTGGATCAGGTCTTGATGGAGCATCAGTTGTCTCACTAGAGTGAAGTTCATCCCAATCGGAGTGGGCATTAGCTTGTGAAGCAGTGTGTAGTTGGATTGTAATAGGTGGTGAGAGGTGACTTTAGCTTCATAAGTGATATCACACCCTGTAATCTTAGTGAAGTTACAAGCACAGAAGTTTGAGTGATTCTTTGTATCCACCACAATATCATCTACAAGCACAGAATCACAAATAGTTCTAAAACACGCACATCCATTGCCTATGTATATAAGAACTGTTTTAGAAGTCTCGTTAGGACGAATCTCAAAATGACAAATGTCTTGCTCCGTGTCTAAACAGATATCTTGAGCTATAATTCCATTGCCTTCACAGATGAACCCCAGTTGTTCTCGGATAATGCAAGATTCCAAATCAACACTTTGCCATTTGTCATCAAACTGACGGGCCCATCCCCTATGTTCTATAGGATAGAGGACAGCTCCATCATGGTTTATTCCTTATGCAATACCAGGAAAAACTAGATGTACAGAGGCATTGTGTATGGTCAAGACAAAAGCAGTAGCTGTATTTGAAATAGCATTCTAGGTAAAATTTACCAGATTCCACCGGGATTGGAATTCTCTTTCAAAATCGTTGGCATTGTCCCAGATTATTTTCCGAATTTCTGTGGGGAAAGTGCCTTCCTCGTCCTCTCTTATAATCGAGGCAGAAACTGACTGCATCCACACTTGTGCTTGGATACAGCTGAGGGCTAAGGAAACATTATTTGGTGCAGCACTGAGTGCATCAATCACCAATTTGTGATCGTTCACATTTACTCTTTCCCACTTTGGCAAAATGTTTGACAGCATCCACTGGTGTGTCCCCAAGGCTAACAGAGATGACTTCAGTGGTTGCTGTAATTTGGACAGATCTCTAGTCGTAGCAGCCAATTTGTTCATTAGTACTTCCGAATCAATGCTATTCAGGATTCCCAATGCTGTACCTAGAACACCGGTCACATCTCTAAGTTTCCTTGGTTTAAAAGAGCTGCGTTTCCGCAGCCAAATGCTCCAGCCTTCAAAGGATGTTTGCAAAAACGGAGAACAAGCTGGCTGGATGTCTGAAACATTGGTCTGCATCAGCAGTTCGACCTGTTTGAGAGACTATGCTGGATTGAATAATATTTGTTGTTGACCAGTTTTCCTGATTATATAAGGTCCAATTTTGAAAATTTTTGGGGTGAGTATAACTGGTGGTACAGATGGAGTGATGATATTATGAGGTTCAGCAGTGGTAGAGTGCGTTTTAGTATCTATTATAAATTTAAAAGAAAGGCCCTGTGTATCTTTCGACCAGAGACAGACTACCTCTGCAGTGTGAGTTAATGTGAAGTTTTGCCAGCACTCTCGTGTGATTGGGTGTGCACAATCTGCTATTTGTTTATCCTCCTGACCCATGGAAACACTGATTGCAATCACATTAGTATAGTCAGACCCATTAACCATTCGACATCCAATATTAATTTGTTCTCCCACTACTCCTTGAAGCTGCCAGGTTTTCTGCTTCTTCCATTCGAGTCTAGCGTACGGCAGACTGTCATGCAGTACTAATGTTAGTAAACTTAAACCTGTGGTATTCCCCATAGATCCAGTAGATTGCAAAAAGGCCTGAGACCAGTCAGGGGTCAGGGTCCCTTTATTTAGGGGCATCATGTTCCCTTTGTAAAGCTGATGAGGGTTTCCCCAGGCAGCCGGGAGGCTCAGGGTTATAATAATTAAAGTAGCTTGCCAAGCAGGGCAGGGTCCTAGCAACAAATTTCTTTCTCCTTTTGTACTCATATCTCCTTTAACTGGGGCTTTCCTGTGCTCTGTTCCTGTTCCTGTGCTCCGTTCCTCTCCCCCACTACTCCTTACCTCTCTGCCTCGCCTGCCAGCCCGGGTGCGTCGCTCTGCAGGGATCATTATCTTCTCGGCAGCAGGGGTAGTCTTCAGGGGTGCATTATTTGGGCTATCTCCTTAACTCCTGCCCCACTCCTAAGGGCAGGCTGTCAGGCCTCCAGGCAAAGGGTCTCCTGTAAAGGATTTCTTTGATTTTATGACAGACTCTCTGCCGTCCCTAGCGAGCTTTACAGGGTCTGAGTCCCACACCTACTTAGGGTCCACCCTCTGCCTTTTTATTCCCTTTCTCCTGTCTTCCTAGAGTTACGTCGTTCTTCCCTACGTTCTCTACGTTTTTGTTGTTTATAGACTCGGGAATAGTGATGAATCGTGCTATTCCACTCGTCAGGCCTCACTTGCCACCCCAGAGGAACGTGGATTCCCTTCTTACACAAGGTAGTTAATATGACTGTCTAGTTTTGGCGTGTGATCCTATGCAATTGGTGTTGGAATTCCCATGCCAGGGCCCAATCTCTTCTCTCTTCTAGATTTTCAACTAGTGACACTGCTTCTCTGTCAGGGATCTCCCGCTCTCCAGGGATCCTTATAAATTCTCTTAAGGCCCTTAATGGATTTGCTCTTCTCCAATCCCAATCACAAGTAAGACACCATGTGCTCCCCACCAAATGTGACTGGAGAATCCACCATTTGTCTTTACAGCCCCGCAAAAGATTTTTACCCATGCCTGACAAGAAGATTCCTGACATTTAAGACACTCGGTGTAATTGAATAATTCTCGCCTCACTTCAGCCACTACTGAAAGAGCAAGCGTCAGTTCATTCCAGGTTTTCCACGGCAGAGGGCACTTGAACTCCTGTTCCAGTTCCTGTAGGGGTTTTCTTACCAAGAGTCTCAATCGGTACAGTTCTCTGTCCCCTAATTCAGTCATTCACGTTCCCAGTTGGCGCAGGTCCCTGTGCCTTCCGAAGGGTTGGCCGTAGATCTCCAGGGCGACTGGTCACCTCCCAAGGGGTGTCTGCAGGGATGGGTCCTTTCACTCGACTGGCATGTGTCCAGCCTTTTTCAGCAGTTGGGATGGCTGTTTCTGTGGTAAACAGGACAACATAGGGACCTTCCCAGTGGGGTGTTAGGGATGTCTCTTTCCAAGTCTTAATTAGGACCCTATCTCCGGGTTTAAGCTTATGCATTATTATATCCAAAGGGGGTCTTTGTACCAATAGCCCTTTTCGTCTTAATTCCTCCCTCCGTTTCATTAACTGTTGTATGTAACCCTGAATTTGACTATCTTGGATGCAAGGATGGTTCCCCAGAAGTTCTAAGTCGTAAGGCATTCCATAAAGCATTTCAAAAGAAGAGATTCCCACATCCGTCCTAGGTTGGGTTCTAATGTTTAGCAATGCCATGGGTAAACATCTGACCCAAGACATTTTCGTTTCTACCATGAGCGTGGTGAGTTGCTTCTTGATTTCTCCATTTGCCCTTTCCACCCTCCCTGAGCTCTGAGGGTGCCAAGGGGTGTGATATTGCCATTTAGTGCCTAAGGCCCTGGTTACCTCTCTCAGTACTTTGTTTGCAAAATGGGGACCTCTATCAGAGTCTAATATTTCTACTAGTCCATACCTAGGGATTATTTCTTCCAGCAGGGTTTTAATCACCACATTTGCAGTAGCCTGCGATGTAGAATATGCTTCTACAAAGTGGGTTAGATGATCTACCAGTACCAATAAGTACTTGTATCTCCCTACTTTCGGTAGCTCGGTGAAATCTATTTGTACATGTGAAAAAGGTCGGTGTGCTAATTCCCTTCCTCCTGGAATCCTTTCTCGGGCCTGATGTCTGTTAACTCTTTGGCATGTTATACATCCCCTAACTACTTGTTTTGCTATATGGTAAATTCCTATACACATATACTTAATAGTAAACTGATCTACTAAGGCTTGGGTTCCCCAATGAGTCTGGTCATGCAGCTGCTGCACTATTCTTGGGCCATAGATTTTGGCAGTACCTCCCTATCGTCTGGCAATTTTCGAATACCCCCATTCTCTTTTATTCCCATTTTGTCTAATTTCTCCTTTTCCTGGGCTGTAAAGCTCAGGACTCAAACTTTCTCATCATCTCGCGTTCTCCTTATCCCCTGATCCTGGAATTTTCTGAGAGCAGCTTCCTTTGCCTCTCTGTCTGCTGTGTTGTTTCCTCTGATCAAATGGGAGAGACCCTTTTGATGTCCTTTAACATGTACTATTGCTGTTTTCTTTGGGCCTCTTAAAGCTTGTAGTACCTGAGTAATTAGTTCCTGATGTATTAATTCTCTTCCTCGGGAGTTTATTAACCCTCTTTCTTCCCAAATTTTCCCAAAGGTATGTACCACTCCAAAGGCATATTTTGAGTCTGTGTAGATGGTCCCAACCTTAGCTTCCAAGAATTTTAGAGCCCGCAATACTGCATACAGCTCACAGGCCTGGGCTGACCAACTAGTACTCAAAGGTGCAGATTCAATTATTTCCAAATTTTTACCTCCTACAATCACATATCCAGAGATCCGCTTTCCCTCAACAACTCTAGAGGACCCATCCACAAATAACTTTTCTCCCTCTTCCAGTTCTTCCTCTTCGAGGTCCGGCCTAATTTTTGCTTGTTTTTCTATGCTATGTAGGCAGTCATGAGTTAAATCCTCCTGTGGATCTCCAAACAAGAATTCAGCGGGGTTTTGCAGAGAGGTGGTTTCAAGTATCAACCGAGGGGATGACAGTAAAATGCCCTCGTATTTCAAAAGTCTTGAGTCTGTTATCCATTTTTCTGCCTTTTGTTGCAATACTGCCCCTATGTTATGGGGGGTAAAGACTTTCAGTTCTCCTCCATAGGTAATTTTGAGAGCTTCTTCCACTAAGAGGGCTGTTGCCACTATAATCTGCAAACATGTTGGCCATCCTCTACTTACGGGGTCTAGTATTTTAGAAATAAATGCTACTGGTTTTCGACTGCCGGCCCAGTCCTGAGCCAATACCCCAAATGCTACTCCTGCCTCAGTGTTAACAAACAAATAAAAGGGTCTCCTAACATCTGGGAGGCTTAGCACCGGGGCATTAGCCAATTCCTCTTTTAATTGCTCTGATGATTCATCATCCTTCTCAGTCCTTTTCATCAAACCTTCAGCAGCTAGTTTTTCATACAAAAATTTTACTTTACCACGAAAGTTTTCAATCCATTGTCTGCAGTATCTTACAAGACCCAACAGCTGCCTGATTTGTCTCGTATTTCTTGGGGGAGGAAGGGAGAGGATTCCCTTAACCCTCCCTGGGTCTAGTGTTTTAGTTCCTTTACTAAGTCAGTGTCCTAGGTACTTCACTTCTTCTTCTACGAATTGCAATTTACTTTTGGACACCTTCAGCCCCTGGATGCTTAAAAAGTTCAGAAGCTTAATGCTTTCTTCTCTAACTGATTCCTCCCTTTTTCCAGCAATTAAAAGGTCATCTACATATTGAACAATGGTTATTCCTTGGTTTGGGGTATAGGATTTCATTATTTGCTCTAGTGCCTGCCCAAACAAATTCGGGGATTCTGTGAATCCCTGTGGTGTCGCAGACATCTTTAATGAAAAATCCTTTCTTAGGATTTTTCCTTGTGAGAAGCTGCAGTTTTCAGCAACCAAAGTAAACAATGGTTATCTGCTGCTGTGGAATGCAACAGGTGATTGGTCTCCTGTGGGTGTTTGGATTTCTTGACCACTCATGGCAGAGCTGGCTCTTGCTCTGTCTGAGACACAGATCTTTGTTATTCATTCCTTTTCTATTCTTAGCTTAGCTAGCTGCTGAAGAAACCTTTCCTTTCTATTGCTTTTTAGTATAGTCTAATGTAACATATATCATAAAATAATAAATCAAGCCTTCTGATCATGGAGTCAACGTTCTCGTCTCTTCTTCACCCTGAAAACCCTTGTGACACCAGTCACACTGTGGGAGCACTGTCTACCTTAGTTGTTGCTTTTGGTGGGTATCGGGATCTTCCCATTCAAATGCAAAATAATCTCTACATTCTTCTTTCAAGGGGCACGCCCAAAAGGCGTCTTTCAAATCTATAACACTATACCAGTGATCATCTGGTTTCAATTGACTGAGCAATGTGTGGGGGTTTGCTACTACAGGGAACCAGGCAATGCTTCTCTTATTTATTTCCTTTAGATCATGTACTAATCGGTATTTTCCGTCTGGTTTCTTTACAGGTTAAGATGGGGGTGTTGAAGGGAGACATGCAAGGTTCCAAGAGCCCTTGTTGTATTAACCGTTCTACCTCTGGTTTTAGTCCCCTTCGCCCCTCATCTGACATGGGATATTGTTTTATCCTTACTGGGATTTCTGGGCTTTGAATGTTGACTGTGAAGGGCTCTATATTCAATCTTCCTGCTGTATCAGGGGTATACCAGACTTCTGGGTTGATTTTCTCTTCGTCAGTGACCCGTAAGGGGCACAACCTGACTTTCAGCTGTTTTTCTTCAATATTTATGTTTATCCCTAATTCCACCATTAAATCTCTTCCTAATAAATTGTAATCAGCTTCAGGGACCAGCAGCAGTGATCCTACCCCTATTTTCTTCTCGGATTCTATTAAAACATCTTTAATTACAGGAACCTTGAAGGGTTCTCCTTTTGCCCCAATAACCTGTAGTGTGGAAGGTGAAATCTTACATCCCAGGGGCAAAGACTGAACTGTTTATCTCTCAGCCTTGTATCTACAAGGAAGGTTATGGGGGTTTGCTGGGGACCCACCTTAAGTTTTACCAAGGGCTCCGATGACATTTGCGTCCCCAAGAGACAGAGCCCTTGACCCCCCTAATCCTCTTTGAACGTTTTCTCATCCCTAAGCCTCTTTCGGCATTCCCTCTTCATGTGTCCTTTTCCACCACAATAGTAGCACACTGTTCCTTCTCTCCCTCCAGTTGGGGGTCCTCCTAAATCCCGGGGACCTCTCCTCATGCCACTTCTTTCTCGTGCTGGAAGGTTGTTTCGTTGTCCCTCCCTGACTGCCGCCACCATCATCCGAACTTGTCTTTTGTGTGCCTCATCCTCCCGTCTAACATATACCTTCTGAGCCTCCCTGAGCAATTCATCAAGTCCTCTGTCCTGCCAATCCTTTAACTTTTCTAATTTCTTTCGAACATCCTCCCATGATTTGGCTACAAACTGTGTTTTAAGGACTGCTTGCCCCATTGGTGTCTCTGGGTCCATCCCTGAGTATAACTGAAAACTCTTCCTTAATCTTTCCAACCATTCAGTGGGGGTCCCATCTTTTCCATGGCACTCTTTGAATGCCTTGCTTCTATTTTGTCCCCGGGGCACAGCCACTCGTATGGCCTGGATTATGATGGTTCTTAAATCCTGCATATGACCACGATGGTTGGGGTCCTGATTGTTCCAGTTGGGATTTTGCAAGGGCCATTTCACATCAGCCACGGGACCTTGAACATGTTGGGTGTCCCAAATCCTCATTCCTGCCCTTCTAATCATCCCTCTCTCCTCTGTTGTAAATAGGATGCCTAGAATGGATTGCATCTCTACCCAAGTATGTATGTTTGGCCCTAGGAACTGATCCACTCTTTCTGCTACTCCTATGGGGTCTCCTAATAATTTTCCCATCTCTTTCTTAAACTCACGGACATCTCCTGAGTTCAAGGGAACAGTGACAAACCCCATCCCAGCTTGAGGTCCTCCTAATGCTATTTCTCTGAGAGGGAACAACCCACTGCTCTCTCCTTCCTCAATTACTGTACTCATGTGACTCCGAGTACGCCTTCTGCAATCCAGGGAGTCCGTGACCTGCTGTCTATTAGGGGCCGATACCGGGTGTGCATTTGGGAGGGGTTCAGGGGGAGCTGGTGGTATATACGGGGGAGGATAAATAGGAACATATTCCTCCGGTCGAGACTTTTTCTTTTTGTCTTCCTCCCCTTGACTTCCCTTAAGGGGGAACAACCTAGCTGTTTGCTCATTACTTCCAACCAACCATAATTTAGCATATGCACTCTCCTCTGGGTTCACTGGCTCTTTAGAATTCACATAAATGTTCAGGGCTTGACAGACCCAATCCTCAAAGGATCTGAAAATGGGCCAGTATATACTTCCTGAATCCAGATTCTTACCTCCCCACACTACCATGCAATAATTTATCATTTTTGCCTTATCCTTCCCCTTTCTGGAGGGAAAGTCATCCCAATACTTAATCATTAATCCTAACGGACTTTCCTTAGGTATTGGGGGTAACTGGGGACCCTCCCCCATGGGATCAGAAGGCTTGCTTTTCTTCTGCCCCATCTTCCAAGGCCCCTCCACACACACACACACACACACAAAACCCCTCGGTCGTGGCTCGCTCCCTCGCGGGCTACGAGAACCGCACTACTAGAGGGTCCCTCTCACGTCGTCCGCAGGTGGACGTCTCATACACCGTGCCCCGGGATCCCAACCCCAACCGAGCGGTTCACCTTGTATACTCACGCGTTCCTGCGTCGTCGCTCGGATCTTCGTGCACAAAGTTTACAGGGTTACCGGTGTTTTCCTTGCTTCTTCTCGAATTTAGGTTCGTCAGTCCAGATGAGGGGTCGGGTGAGAAGGCCAGGGCCACCAGGTGGTGGGGCGCGCCCCCAGGATTCTCAAACCAACCCCGTTTTCTGGATCCGAGTCACGGCACCAAATTGTGATAAATGAGTCCACTGGATTTAAGGATCATATAATTATTTTTATTATTATGCAAGCGAGAATAAGCAAAGTTCAGCGCTGGGTGGCCGGGAGTCTCCCCTCCTCTAGGCTCGCACCGTTCCTTATCCCCAAAGTCCACCTTTTATTGCCTTTTTCTCCCGGGTCCAGGGATGACGTGGACTGTCTTTTGCGCTTGCTCGTTCAGTTGCTAGGGGGTCTTTTTCTGCCTTCTGGTGGTCGTGGGATGAAGGCTCCGAGTCTTCCTCTTTAACCGCTGAGTGAACTTTCCCTTATAAGTCATATCTATACAGTGGAATTTTCAGAACACTATACGATTCCTGCAAGCCTAAGCAATTCTTGCGATTTTAAGGATTGTTGTTACAGCTCTCCTCTGTGACCACTGGGTGAACTTTCCCTTATAAGGTATATCTTTACCATGGAATTCCCAAAGCACTATACGATTCCTGCAAGCCAAGCAAACATGTGTGCCTGCACATTTAAGAATCAAGCGGTATTAGCTATTTAGTTATTGCTTTTATATTGTATAATTATTTAGCTATTGATTTAATTAATGAACAAACGTATTGCTACCTATTACATCCAATTTGTGTTGAATTTGGGCTGGGTTGGGAATTGTTGTTTTGGGGTGAGTTGATGGGTGTTTGTTGTGGGTCCTGGGGAGGGGAGGTCCAGGGTTTGGTGGGGGTGATAGTCAAAGGGGGGCAGGACGTGATTGGACAGGGGACTTGACCAATCATTCGATGCCCTGAGAAAATGATTGGTCCAGAATGAATATCGATAAGGACCAATGAGAACACCGGAAAATGACCAATCAACGTGCGGATCCAAACTCCACCAATCCTGGACCCGAGAGGGGTTATAAAATGAGGGTTTTGATTGGGTTGGGGTTCTTCTCCTTCTGGGGGATGTACTATATGGGGGAGAACCCAGCATGTTTGGGACACATCATTATCTTTGGGTTGTTGCGTGGGAGTTTGGGCTTATCTCAAACTCCCTGTCGTCTGTAGTTTGTTTTGAGAAACGAGAGCCTGTTTCCTTCTCAAAATCTGGCCTCATTCAAATTCATAACAGCATGGTTTTTCACCAGCAGTGAGTGGGTTCTTCCTTGTCATGGTTGGGCCTTGCCAGGGTTTCCACAGCCCTCTTCTAACACCAGTGGCTTCTTTTCCAAGCCTAAGTCTGTACACAAGTCCCAGGTGCTGGCGAGAGGGCAGTGGTCACCCCGTGTGCCACTGATGCAGCCCCCACACACCCAGGGATGCTGGGGCCAGGCTCTGGGAGCAGCAGCATCCCCCTGCTGAACTCCATCTGTATTCCATAGGAACACTGTCCTACAGCCCCCCGGAATGGACCCACTTTGGCTGGTACCATGGCGAGGCAGCAACGATCTGGTCCCTGGGCATCCTGCTGCACCAGATGGTCTGCGGGGAGCACCCTTTCAGGAGGGGCCAGAACATCAGCTGGGGCCAGCTCCCGCTGCCACAAGGGCTCTCTCAAGGTGGATCCTCTTCTCTGGGCACAGGGGGGAATCCCAGTGCTGGGAGCCAGCAGCGGGCTCATGAGCATCCCGCTCTGGCAGCTGCTGAGGAGGTGGCACATGTCTTGCTCACCTGCTCTCCTCCAAAACAGGGAATTGATGTGAAAGTTTAGGCCCAGCTCTGAGTGCATCCAGCAAGGCCTGGGCATGGCAATAGTGGGGCAAATCCAACAGGACCCTTCTCCAGCTGCCCGGTGGTTTCTGGTTTCTCTCCCCAGAGTGCCAAGATCTGATCAGGCAGTGTTTATCCATGCTGGACTTGGAAAGGCCCTCATTAGAAGAGCTGTTCTGTCATCCTTGGATGCAGGATATTCCTCTGCCGTAGAAGAAGGGAGAGAGCCACAGGCACACTTTCATGCAGGGCCCTGGTAAGTTCCAGCTCCACACATGCCTTGGCAATGAGTAGCAAAGGAACCCAGACTTTTTTGTCCTGCCTATGTCACTGCCCAGGGCTCATCAGACGGGAACACGCAGCCCTTGTACTGGAGCTGAGCTGCTCTGCCCATCACTGGTGACTGCCCTCTGAGCTGGTTTTGCTTGTCCTGGTTACCTGACAGCTGGGGCCCTGGGAAGACCCTGAGAGCCTGGTGTCCCCCCAGGGAAGGAGAAGGAGCCCCTGGAGAAGCTGTACCGGGTGGGAATGCTGCTGCTGGAGAAAGGGAGGATGACATCAAGGATGACAAGCTCTTCCTGGACCTGGCTACTGGCCAGCTGAAGATGCTGGACTTTGATTGGGGCACCTTCTTCAAAGCCAGGCTCCACAGGGAATTTGCAGATGAGTCCACACACAGGGCGATGCTCCCAGATTTGGGCATTGCACAGCCTGGCCGGGAAGCAAAGGTTCCCCCTTTGCTGGGGCAGATGCAGCTGATCCTTCAGCCGCTGCCCAGCTGCTTTTGGCAGGGCTGGGGCATGGGCTGGGCTGGGTACAAATGGGAGTGGGTTCCTGGCCCTGCCAACAGCCCCCAGCAGCCACCGTGGCCTGGGCTGGGGCTGGGGCTGGGGCTGGGGCTGGGGCTGGGGCAGCCAGCCTGACACAAACAAAGCCCCATGGTGGGAGCAGAGGTGGGACTCCAGAAGCTGTGCAGGGGCTGCTTTGCTCTGCAGGCAAGGAAGGGCTGGGCTGCTGCACTGCCCTTGTTTGCTTTGGGATCACCGTGATTTTGGGGGGCAGTGCAGGGGGGAAGGGAGAAAGCCTGGGCCTCCCTCACCCGTGGGTGGGTTTTTCCCTGGCATGCAGGGGTTGGGCCTTCCTCAAGGCCCTGATAGAGATAAGATTTTTGACCTTGTTTCCCCCTTTTGTCTGTAATCTATTTTCAATAATTTTTGTTTGTTTTTCCAGAGGAAGTGTTCTAGGTGGTCCAGTGTGTATGGGGAAGTGCTTGGGGGCAGCTGTGGTGTGGATGGGCGGTGGCCTTGGAGAAGGCTGAGGCCATGGTTTGGGAGCAGCTTTTCTTGCAGCCGTGGCTGGCGTGAGGTGGGTCCCTGTGTGCTTGGCAGGGTGGGATCAGAGCTTTTGGGAGATGGCAGCGAGCACAGGAGCATCCTGCTCTGGGCAGCTGCTGAGGGCTGGATGTGCCGTGGCTGGCTGCAGGCTGGGCACATGTCCTGCCCTCCTGCTCTGCTGCCAAAGGCAGCAGGGATGGGCAGCTCTGGGCACCGCTCTGGGCACAGCCAGCATGGCCTGGGCACCGCAGGCCTTGGCACAAGGGCACAGGAGCCCTCAGCTGACGGGCACTTTCTGCTTTCTCTCCTTGCAGCCGGGCTCTGCGGGTGCTGAGGCTGCTCTGGGCTCTGCCAGGGCTCTGCTGGAGCTCAGCACCGGGCTGGAATCAGCCAAAGAAGAAATGGTGTGACCTGCAGCACAGACTTGCTTGAGCATTTTGGCAGCACAGCCCAAGTTTGCAGAGTGTATACTTCCAAGGGAAAACATGACACGCCCCAAAAACTAAACTTGTTCAGTAACTTCTGAAATGAAATCAATCTGGGATGACCCCAAATGACATTTTTCAGCTTGCTCAAGCTGTAGCTCAGCCCTTCTCTGAACAGTTCTCTCCCCCACTTGCCTTTTACTTCCCAACTGCTCCCTCTTTTCCCCCAGTGAGTTCCCAGCCCATTGCAGTCTCCATCACCCTGTTGCCTTCCTTGGTGCCCCTCACCATGAGGAAGGCAGAGCCCCAGGCTTAGGGACTCATCTTGTGACTGGCTGAGGAGCAGCAATGTCTCAGAGGTCCAGTGGGATTTTAGTGTCATTCAGAGCCACTCTCCAGCCCTCAGCTCTCCTCACTGCTGAGCTCCCTCTCCTTTTTCCTTGTCCTTGCAGCAGGATGAGCTCTGTGAATCCCCTTGAGCCTCCCCACTCTTCCCAGCCCACGCACCCACCTCAGGTAGGCTGAAGCTGAAGCTTCTCTGTCTCCTGTGGCACACCAGCCCAGTGCCCTGGGCGGGGAACCCCAGCCCCAGAGCACAGCACACAACAGTGCAGTCGGGGCTGCAGCAGCTGCCCTGCAGCCCTGGCTTGGCTGTTTGTGGCAAGGGAATGCTCCCTGTGTCCAGCTGTCCCTGCAGGATGGCCCCAGGGCAGAGCCCAGCCGGGCTCCCACTGCAGCCCCTGGAGCTTGGGGCAGACAGGGCTCCCAGAGCTGAGGTTCCTGGGGAGCACCCGGAGCTGTGCCTTGCACTCTGTTGCCGTGTGTCACAGTGCACGCTGGCTCGTGCTGTGTGAATGTACCAGCCCTGGTTTGACTGCCAGGGGCCTCGCCCAGTCACATCTCTCCCAGGGCTGGAGCATTTCACTGGCCAGATTCTGACAGGGCATAGAGATCAGAGCAATGAAATTATCCAGACTGGGTTTGTCAAAGGCCCTTTAGAAGGAAGGGCTTGAGAATAAACGCTCCCTGTTTGCCACATGAACACCGAGGTGAGTGCTCTCTCTGTCTCCAACCCACTCCCCTTCCAGCCAACGTTACAGCCACCCACACCCTCACATCCCCCTCGTGCCTTCCCACTGCCGTGTCCTGTCAGGGCTTCCCAGCCCCTCATCCTTTCATGGCCCCATCCCCTCAGGGGCTGCCCCAGCCCGGCCAAGCTGCCCGGCAGCAGCGCCGCAGCCCCACAGCAGCTCCAGAGCAGCCCCATCCAGAGGCACCCGGGAGCCCTCAGCAATGCAGCCAGCAGCAGACGGGCGGGAGGGCACGGGTGGCGCTTCCTGCCTGGCACAGGGCTTGTGGCCATCTCCAGGCACCGGTCTGGCAGGGATCCCCGCAGCTCCGGCCCCTGCCCAGCCGCTCTGTGGGCAGCACAAAGGCTTCAGCAGAACCACCAAAGGCCAAGGGGCTTCTGGCCATTTTCCCTGCAACACTGCACACCTGGACAGCTGGCTGAGCCCAGGCACCCTTGCCCCCCTCTTCCCCTATGCCCTGCTGAGCCTGGGTAGCAAAAGAAAGCTCCTGGGAGTCTGGGTATTATAACACACTCTATATTCATATACTAAAGAAAAAACAAAGAGAAGAAAAGAACAATCTTAGAGAAATGGAAAATTCCCCCTGGCTCAGGTGGCCCCAGCAGACAGAGCCTCTGGGATCAGCTCTCTGCAGAGCTGCAGCAGTGCAGCCAGCCGAGCCTGGAGAGACGAGGCCGAGTCCTCCATGCCCTGCGGAGCTGATCTTGCAGCCTCTGGAAGATGGAATATTGCTCACTCTGCAGTGCCTGGAGGACATCCAATTTTGGAAGTGCCACGTCTGACATGGCACTGCTGGTGTCCTCTGTCAGGTGTTGAAGGGCTGAAAGAGAGAGGGACAGAGCCATGGTCAGAGCCGGATCTGCAGGGAGTCGAGGAGAGCCCCCTGGCGAGGCCATGGCAGCCGGCTCTAGCCATGGGCAGGAGGGAGCAGGGAGCAAGGGGACCAGCCCAAAACTGCTGGCCACGAATCCCCCGAGTGGCCCTGAAATCTCAGTGTGCTCTGGCCACGCCGCCCCTGGTGCGCACAGGGAGCAGAGCCCTCGGCAGCTGGGGCAGGGCTTGCAGCTCCCCCGGCAGCCCCCGCTGGCCTCACTCACCGCTGCAGATGAGCCGGAGCTCTTCCTTCTTCCCCCTCAGGTGCTGCCCGGCCATGCCTGTGAACACAGAGCCTGTCACGGCGCCAGCGGCAGAGCTCCCTGCCAGCGGCGCTGCCGGCGCTGTGGCCACACGGGCTGCTGGCCCGGCAGGGCTCAGCCCGGGCCCTTGCCGCACGCTGCCGCCCCAGGGCACGGCTGCCAGAGGGCGGCAGCAGCAATGCCCAGGCCAGGCGGGGCTCCACGGCGCCGGGCCCGGCTGGCTCTGCCGGGGCAGCAGGCGGGGCCGGGGCCGAGCTGCGGCGGGCCGGGCCGGGGAGGGAGCCGGGGCTCGTGGCTCACCCATGAACCTGATGGCCGCCTCTCGCAGGGGCTCCTGTGGGCTCTGCAGGTAGGGCAGGGCCCGGCGCAGGTGCTCGGCCGCTCTGCTCCTGTCCTCTGCCAGCTGCAGAGAGCGGCAGGAGGGAAGGGTTGGCGCGGGCTCAGCCCCTGGGCCGGGCGCTGCCTGCGCCCAGCCCCGGCCTCCCCTGGCCGCACAGCCCCCGAGGGCAGGGGGCAGAGCGCCGGCTGCTGCCCGGGGAGACGCGGGGCCGCCTGCCCCGCAGCAACACCGGGCCCACGGGAGCCTGGAGAAGAGCCCGCGTGGCCTCTGGCTGCAGCAGCGGGCAGGGGCACAGCTGCCAGCCCCACACTCTGAGCAGCGCCCTCAGGGGGCTTCTCCGGACTGAGGCTGGGGCTTGCAGGCCGTCCTTACCAGGCACTTGCTGAACTTCCACAGATTCTGGCTCTTCAGCAGTCTTTCAAGATCCCTCCTCTTCAGGAACTTGGCCACACAAAGCAGCGTTTCCTGAGAAGCCTGGAGAGCAGCAGAGACGTGGAGATGGCCCCGCAGCCCAGGGCGCAGGACCCGCGTCCCTGTGCCAAGGCCTGCAGGAGGCTGCAGCCCGGCAGGCGCCAGGGCAGGAGGCAGCCGAGCCCCCTGCCAGGGGGACGGCAGCAGCCCACGAGTCCTCACCTGTGCCACAAGCCGATTGCCATCATGGCAGTGGAAGAAGAGGGGCAGCAGGCTCTGGCGCAAGGGTGTCTTCAGGGCCTTTTTTTCCCTTTCCTGTGGAAGAGTCACCAACGTTCGGAAGAGCAGTATGGAGATCAGCTGAACCTGCCAATTGTTCTGGATGGAAGCAAGAAGACAAGAGCTCAGCATTGCGGCTGCACGGGGCTCAGCTTGGCGCAGGCCTGCAGATGCACAGGACACAGTGTGCGGGCAGCAGCCAGTGGCCGTGGCTGGGGGCAGTGAGCCTTACGTGGTCAAAGAGTGGCAGGAGCGCCTCAAGCAGCTGCAGTGTGATGGGGCCGAGCATCAGCGTGTTGTTGTCCAAGATGATAAAGCTGAGTAGCATGACTGTCATGAAAACTATCTCTCCATCTGCATCCCACAGGAACTGCACAAGACTTTCAGTCAGGCTCCACATTTTTTTGGTCTGTGCGGAAGACAAATTTGTGAAATGCCATCCTGCTGCCGCAGGGCCCAGAGGCCAAAGGCCTGTCGCCAAGCACTGGAGCAGCTGAACTGGGAGGCAGGAGACCTGGGAGCAGCTGCCCCAGCGGCCAAAGCCCTGCCAAGCCCAAGCGACTGCATTGCCCAGCTCAGCCTCAGCCCCTGCCCCCTTCTCACCATGAAGGGCTCCTCAATGAGCTCAAGAAGGGCCCTGAGCGCCAGGCGACGCCTCTCTCTGCACTGGCTCTGCAGCTGCCTTGACAAGATTTGCAGGACTCTTTTAGCACTACGTTCACTCAAGTCCAGGAACGGGAGGACCTGAAAGGCACAGGCCAGTGACAGGGGAGCTGGCTGGCAGGAGCCCGGAGCCGCACAGGGCTGGGCCCAGGCAGCAGCACAGGGCGCGGGCACCGTCCCAGGCAGCTGCGGCTGCGAGAGGTCAGAGAGCTGGCAGGCAGCTCAGCCAGGCGGTGCTGGCCATCAGGCTCACCTCCACAAGGAAGGCCAGGGCGGGCAGCTGCCAGCGTGGCTCCTGTGTGCTGAGCAGCCGCAGCAGGTAGCGAGCGATCCGGGAGCACGAGGGGACGGAGACACAGCACATCTCCCTGGCAGGAGAAAAAGGAGCCAAGGCTGTGGGCCAGGGGCACAAACCTCTGCCAGGACTGACTCCCAGAGCTCTGCTCTTTCCCCAGCATCCTGCAAGAGGCCCTGGGCTATTTGGGAGGCAGCTCTTCTGGGCACCCTCCTCTGCCAGCCTTTTCCAGTCTGCTTGGCCATCCCTCGGTGACAAGGCCCTCTGGCCCACGACTCGGGGACTCTGTGGAGCTCCCTGGGCACACATTTCAGAGGCTGTGGGGAGAAGGGGCTCTCACCTGGCCAGCAGAGCCACGGCATAGTGGTGGGTGTCAGCACATAGCAGCGTGTCCCAGCCACAATGGCTTTCCATTGCCACCACCACATCCTCGTGCTGCATTCGGCAGAGCAGGGACTTCAGGGTCTGCACTGCAAACCTGCGTGCACAGCAAAGGCCAGGTCATGCTGGGAGCACTGGCTCCTGGCCAGGGACATGGCAGGGACAGGAGGAGTGGGATGGAGCAGCTGTTGGGGCTGGTGGCAAGGCCGTATTCCTCCTGGCATATCCCCTTCCAGAAGGCATCGACCTCCTCTGGCATATCCAGAGTGCTGAAGAACACTTGGGAGAGCGGATGCACAAAGAGGCGGGGGAAATGCACCGTCACCATATGTGGGACACAGGGCACCTGGAGGATCTTCCACATCACCACGGTTGCCTGCAAAGGACAAAGCCCCCAGAGACAGCGCTCAGTTCCCAGGCGTTCATGTGGCAGGGCCCGAGCGTGGCAGGGAGAGGCTCAGAGAGAGGCAGGGGGAGCACGGGGCCTGCTGGGCCTGGAGCTGCCCCTGGGCCAGGTTTCAGGCCAGCGCCTGCGGCAGGGAGATCCAGTGGGGGAAGGGGGATGGAGAGGCGGCCTTGGGGCCAGCAAAGGCCAGTTAGAGAAACTCACAGCCAGGACAAAGACACCCGTTTTGTCCCCATCGGCGGTGCACGTGCTGTGCTTGGGCCAGCTCCCCAGCACGTGCAGGAGTATCAGCAGCGCTGGCTCTGCAGTCCTGGGCGAGCACATGATGCTCTTCCACATGGTGAAAGCAGCTCTGTAGGGTTAGAGCTCTGTCTCAGGGGGGTCTCAGACACAGCAGCGGGGCCTGGGCAGCAGTGGGGAGCTGAGCTGGCTGCCAGCTCTGCCTCTGCCCAATGCCACTGGCCAGCAGCAGCCAGGCAGCCCAGGCCTGTGGGGACAGGCCCCTGAGGGGCAGCGAGGGAGCATGGCAGCAGGCTCGGGGGCTGACGTGCCAGGGCTGGCAAAGGGAGCAGCCAGAGGGCCCTGGAACTCTCTGTTGCTCAGGCCAGGCTACAAGCTGTACAACCTGGGCCAGGCTGTACAGGCTGATGGGCTGGGGAGCCCTGAGCCCCTCTGGGCACGTGGGCCCCATACCTGTCACAGGACGGGGCCACACGCAGGAGCGTCATGACTACGTCAGCAGGCTGTGCTTCTGTCAGATCCAGCAGGCTCCTGTTCAGCCTGTGCTCAGCAAACTGATTGGCCAGGAGCCACTGGTGGATGTATCTGACCATGGCAGGCACCTGGAGAAGGCATGGGGAGACTTGGAAAGCTGCCAGAAGGAGGAATGTCCCCAGCTTCTCCAGACAAGTGCTTCCCTTGCCACCACGCTGCCATGGCCTCCAAGAGTTCCAGTGAGCAGCAGGCATGGCTTGAGCGAGCAAGCAATTCCTGGGAGGATCAAGCCTGGCCACAGGCTGCTTACTTGCTTTGGGTTGGAAAAGCCTTCCTCTACGAGCATATCCAGCAGAGCAGCACTGGTCTTGGTTTTAAAGATGTGCGAATAGGCTCTGAGCCCAGTGCCCATGGTGCTGGTCTCTTCCGCCCGAATTTTCTTGATGAATTTGCAAACCAGCTGTAGGAGAAGGGCAAGAAGCCAGGCATGTTGCAGGCAATGCTCCAAGCGCGGTTCCAGCAGGCCCAGCCCAGGTGGGGATGGCTGCAGGTACCTGCGCTGTTCTGCGGAAGAGGCCACGGCTGGATTCCTGCTCTTGTGTGCGCTCCAGGGCTGCACCTGGCAAAGAGCGAGCGCAGGCAGAGCTGAGGGGCTGCGGGAGAGGCCGGAGAACACGGCCCAGCCCTGCGCTGCCCAGGCAGGGAGAGCCCCGGGATGCCCCAGGGGATGGAGTACAGCCCTTGTGGGGCCCGGCCCCTTTTCTGTCCTGTCCATGGGCATGGCCCAGGGGATGGGATGGGATGGGATGGGATGGGATGGGATGGGATGGGATGGGATGGGATGGGATGGGATGGGATGCAAAGGCGCCAAGCTGGCTGCAGGCACCAAGCCTGTGGCCCAGTTCTACCACTCACCCTCTTGCGGCAGCTCAATTGGCAGCACCTCTTTGGTCTCCTGTGCTGGGGCAGCTGCAGGGCCTTCTTCCTCCTCTTTCCCCCAGGCCATCTTGGGTGCTCTCGGGGGTCTCTGCTCCATGTTAGTGGCTGGATTTGTGGCTACTTGCAGGAGAGATGCCTCAGAAAAGCTCCGAGTCAGCAAGTCCTGCAGTTGTGCCTGGAAGGCACCTTCAAGACAGAAGCCTCGGCAAGGCTACAGGACAGCAAGTCCTGCACTCTGGTCTCCAGGGCTCCTGCCACAAGGACAGGAGACTCCTGACAACGATTGTGGTTGGGCCTCGAGGGCGCTGGTGTCAGGGATGGGAGATGCCTCTGGGGCACCAAGTCCCACGCCCTGCCCTCGAGAGCACCTGCAGAAGAGAAGTCTCGGGAAGGCCACGCGTCACCAAGTCCTGTGGCCTGGCCTCGAGCTCAGCTGCAGGAATAAGGCTTTGCAAAGGCTGCGGGTCAGACGGGAACAAGCGTGCTGTGCGAGGGCTCCTCACGGCACTGCTCTGTCCTGTCCTGCCCCGTTGTGTGCTCCCAGCTCCCGGGCAAGCTTCTATTTCCTACGTGTCACAAAGGGGCCTTGGACACCGGGTTCCGTTCCATGGCACGGTGACCGTGCTGCAGCGTGCCAGCCAGGGCCTTTGCACACACTGCCGCCTGCCCTGGGGCTGCCCCCAGCCCAGCCAATGTGGCCCAGGCTGGAAGGAATCCCTGGCAGCAGGTGTCTAAGGCAACCCCACAGGATCTTTAGGAAGGGCTCAGAGCATCAGCAAACTGCCCGGCTCTGCGGGCTCATTCCTATCCCCATATCTTTCATTGAGAGCATTTGAATTTCTAAATTAGAATCATTTGAAGGGAGAGGATTTCCATTTTCCATTTCAGAGAAGCCTTCTGCCTTCATTAGCAGACGCCTCTCTCTTCAAAGCAAGACAATTGTTTATCATCTTGCAGATCCGCACTTGCTGGGGAGCCCTGTTTTACACCAGGCAGCTGGAGAACCATTCCCAGCAACTGGGAAATCCTAGCTGGTCCATCCACCCATAGATGAGGTCTCCAAATAATAAAGCCTCTTATTTGGCCTTATCATAAAGCAGAGCAATAGGGCTCAGGATCTCAGTCCCTGGGTAGGGACCGGGTGCCCGAAGCTCGCTCGCTCATGCCAACGCCTCGGGGCTGCCATCTAGCAAGCATGGTGATTATCAGCTCTATAGCAATTGCAAGCTCTCAGGATTTCAGCTCTGCTTGCTAGGTAGTGGTGCCCTGGGCTGGAGGCTGCAGCAGACGGAGAGAGAGGAGAAGGAGAAGGCGCAGGCTGTTCCACGAAGATGGCTTTATTTGGGGAGGTCCATGAAAGGTCTCTGCTCTTCTTCTTTCTCCCCTAATGGGGTACAGTATGCTTCTTTTATAGGGTTGGAAAGGATCCAAGCTTGACCAATGGGTAAGGGGTTAACATGACATTGCCTTATAGGGTTAGAGAGGTAGGTTAGGGGGTGGAGGACAGAAAAACAGGAATTTTCTTTTGCTGTTTCAGCATTCCTATTGTTCATATCCTCCATGGTACTTTTCCTAAATCTATGGGGTTTACTACAACTCCACTTTCTGTTTTTACAAAAAAGGCGTTTGTTATAGTTCTTTTGAAACAGTGAACAAGGCACGAGAACATAGCTAACACAATAACAACTACAAGGAGAATCAACAACATTCCCTTAACCAAGGATGCAGCCCATCCTGTTAATCCCCATTGCCCGAAAAGTTCATTGACCCAATCTGGGATTCTTTCTACTTTCAAGTCCTTCACGAAATCTTTCAGTTTCTGGATGTTCACATGGATGGATTCCGAGCGTGAAGAAAAGTTGAAGCAGCACATCCCTTCGAAGTCTTCACAGCCGTGTCCATGGGCAAGCAGCAGGAAGTCGATTGCTGCTCGATTTTGGAGCGAAGCCTGTCTTGTGGTTTCTTCTTCCTTTAAGAGATCACTCAAGGCTGCAGATGTAGCATTAGCTTGTTTACTGAGCCAGCACCCAAGGTGATTGATTTCACTGAGGGCTTTAGCTGCAGCTACCCAGGGTAAAAACAGGGAGACAGCAATCTTTTTTGGTTTGTTCCAATCGTATAATTTAGGGTCACAATTTTCATCAAATTCAGTGTAGGACCTTTTTTGTCGTTTTGATTCGCTTTCTTTTTTCCAATTATGTAACAGGGTGATGTTTGGTGTAAGGGTAGAAAGTTTTCCAAGGGTACAGGGACCTCCCTGGAGTCGGGAGGGGATCTCAGCCCATACTCTGTCACCACAGATGAGAAACATTCCCTTGGGTAATACTTTGGGATGGAGAGAGGACACAGAAATCACGCGAGCCGTGTAATTGCACCAATCGTGAGAGTTATAGGCTTTGTTAATTGGTGATATCTCTTTTCGATATGTGTTTTTGTTCTGGTCAATTTCTGGCCAATTGTTTTTTGGACGTCTAAAGTAAAATTTGACGCAGTATGTGGCCTTGGAGGACCCCAACAGATCTAATTCTTGGGGTTCCTCTCGAGCATCTGGCAGAATTTTTGTCCACTCATCCCAAGTATCAACCACATTGGGTCTCTTACCTGTGGTGCGGAGGATCTCTGAGTTATAGACAGGCCAGTCATCTGCTACAAAGGGAATTCCTACTAGACATGTGGAAAGTGGATTATCAATGCTTCCCATGGACAAGCACATGTTGTCCTGTTTTAATGTTTTTGCTAAGGTTACCCAAACATTATGGCTGGGCTGTGGGCTAATCCAGCCGAAGGCACGTGGTACGGTGAAGAACATCCAGGCAGCAATGAGGACAGCAGCAACGGAGATATTTTTCATCTTTGGGCAGGAATAGGGCTTCTGATAGGGAATATAAGCAGAATTTGTTATCTTTATGATGAGAGGGTTTTCTGCCTTGTTCTTTTCTTGTTCCCCTCCTCCCTCCCTTTTTCTTTTAATTTCTAAGCTACACTATGGGAGGAGGAGTGGGTAGAGGGTTAAGGGGTTTTAAAAGGTTAGGGAGAAGGAATAACAGCGGGTTTTTTTTCTTTTTTCTTTCTTTAAATAGAAAAAAAAAATCAGTGTAACAACATATAGTTCAGAGAACCCTTTTGTGTTAAAGCTATCTATAGCCTGATGCAGCAGAGTGTTGTTTAGCTTTCAGTTTTGTCTGCTGTCTTGTGATGGGGTGGTCTGTTCTTGTGTTCGTGGGTATTCGGCGACGTCTTCGTCTCCAGGCAGAGCTGGTTTGGTTTTGAGGTGGTCTTGTGTTTGCCTCAGGAGCGTTCTTGTCCCCGTTTGCAGGAGTAGTGTTCTCAGTGCCTAGGTATGGCTTTATGTTTTTTCCTGGGTACCTCCTCGGACCGGATGGTAGTAGCACGCACGCATATCCTCTACCCCAGGTAATCAACTGGTGAGGCCCAGAAATTTGGTGTGTTTCAGGGTCCTTCACGAGCACAGGTGGTTTCTCAGTGAGCTTTGCTTGGGTGGTATTTGCAAAGTGGCGAAGTATTGGTGGGTCAGGCTCTGATGCTGTACAGTTCAGGAAGTTGATGACGTAGAGAGCCTTGCAAAGTCTTTCCACTGGAGATGTGATTCTCGTGTCTCTGTTCTGTTGATCGAAGGCTCTTTTGAGGGTTTGATGTGTCCTTTCCACGATGGATTGTCCTGTGGGGTTTACAGGTATGCCGGTCTTGTGTGCTATTCCCCATTCATTGAAGAACTCCTTTAACTTGCAGGAAGTGTAGGCTGGTCCATTATCTGTTTTAATCTCTTTTGGTACACCCAGGGCAGCAAAAGCGAGGAGAAAGTGTTTTATTGTGTGAATGGTATTTTCTCCTGCATGTGATGATGCAAATACTGCTCCTGAAAACGTGTCGACTAATACATGCACGTATTTTGACCTTCCAAAAGGTGCAAAGTGAGTTACATCTGTCTGCCACAGCTGGCAGCTATTCAGACCTCGGGGATTGACTCCCATCCCCAAAGATGGTATCTGATAATTCTGACAGTTCGGACATGTAGCCACGATAGCCTTTGCCTGATCCTTTGAGAGCTTAAACATTCTCATAAGGGCAGGTATATTTTGATGAAAAAATGCGTGTGACAACTCTGCCTGGGCAAAGATGTTGGGAACATTAGCAGTTTCTGCTGCCATTGCTAATGCATCCGCTTTCCTGTTGCCTTCTGCAACAAAACCTGGGAGGTCTGTGTGTGACCTCACATGCACTATATGGTAAGGTTGCTTTCTGTGGGAGATTAGGTATATTAATTTAGAGAGCAGTTGGTACAACTTTGGATTAGAGACCTCTTTGAGAAGAGCATGTTCTGCTCTCATCGCTATCCCAGCGACATAAGCTGAATCTGTAACCAGATTGAAAGGCTCGTTTTTAAACTTTTCAAAGGCTCTGACAACAGCTGCTAATTCTGCATTCTGTGGAGATCCCTCCACTATTTGTATGTCAGAGTGCCAATCTTGTGTTTGGGGGTCTCTCCATGTAACCACCGACTTGTGGGAAGTCCCTGAGCTATCTGTAAAGAGGGTTAGAGCCTTGAGAGGTTTTCTACTTTGGATTTGTTTTGGAATCAAATGGAAGGTTACATCAGGGTTAAAAAGTTTGTGTTTTGGGATCCTAACTGAAGTTTGGCCCGTGTAGCTATCCAGGGCAAACTGGAGGCTTTCATTGGTCTGGATCAAATCCTCAAAGTCTGTAAGAGTTATTGGTAAGTATATGCATTCAAACTCACAACCTGAAAGAGAGCGAAGGCGAGTCCTTGCCTTTTTTATTAAATGTGCTATGACCTCCTGGTAGGTGGTGAGTGTCTTTGTGGGCTGGCTATTTGTAAAGACCCATTCCAGTATCAACAAAGGGTCTCGAAGCTGGGAGTCCCATTGGAAAATCAGTCCATGGAATCGAGGTGCTTTTCCCAGGATGATGAACTGGAAAGGCAGGCTGGGCTCGAAGCGATGGGCTTTGCGTGAAGACAGGGCTTCCTGGACTTTGGTGATGGCACCTCTGGCTTCTTCTGTGAGAGTGCAGGGAGAGTCCAGGTCCTTAGGTCCACAAAGAAGGTTGAACAAGGGAGCAAGGTCCTCTGTTGTAATTCCTAGCAGTGGACGTACCCAGTTGATGGATCCGCAAAGGCTGTGTAAGTCCCTGAGGGTTTTTGGGTTGTCATTTATGGTGAGCTGCTGAGGTACGATGGTTCTTTCCCGGATCTGGACTCCAAGGTAAGTCCATGGCTTGGTGTACTGGATTTTGTCCTCACGAATCTCCATTCCTGCCTTTTCTATGGTTTCAATAGTCTTTTTAACTGTATTGTCCAAGTAAGCTTTGTCTGAAGCACACACCAGGATGTCATCCATATAGTGATGGATGATAGCATCGGGGAATGATTTCCGAATGGGAGACAGAACGTGAGCCACGTACCACTGGCAAATGGTTGGGCTGTTTTTTAGTCCTTGAGGAAGATAACGCCAATGATATCTTTTGAGCGGGGCCTCCTTGTTAAGAGAGGGAATGGAAAAGGCAAACTGTGGAGCATCCTCAGGGTGCAGAGGAATGCTGAAGAAACAGTCCTTAATGTCTATGATAGCAAGTGTCCAGTCTCTAGGCAGCATCGATGGGGAGGGCAGGCCAGGCTGGAGGGGGCCCATGTCCTTGATGACCTCGTTGATTCTGCGAAGGTTGTGGAGAAGCCTCCACCTGTTTGTCCCAGGCTTTGGTAGAATGAAGACTGGAGAGTTCCAAGGGCTGTTGGACTCCACTATGTGGCCTTTTGCGAGCTGTTCTTCCATGAGGGTGTTTAGGGCGTGCAGTTTGGCTTTATTTAGGGGCCACTGTTCAATCCAGAGTGGCTTGTGACTTTTCCAGGTGAGACGAGGTGTTTCTGGCAGCGCGCTTAGCTCAGTGGCCCCGATTAGAAATCCTGAGTGGGAATACGTAGGGAAGCTCCCCACTGGGATAGAACGTCTCTGCCCCAAAGGGTGATGGGGGCCCTTACCACGAATGGACGAATGGTTGCCAGCTTGCCTTCAGGCCCTTCCATGAGGATGTTGTTCTTGCTTCTCATGGACACTGTAGCTCTGCCAATCCCTGAAACCATGCCTGCAACAGGTTGTAGATCCCAGTGTGCTGGCCATTCTGAGTGGGCAATGATGGTCACATCAGCACTGGTGTCCAGCATCCCTGGCAGGTGGGTCTTCTCGCCTTTGCAGGTGAGGCTGCACTCAATGGTAGGCTTGGATGGTCCCACAACTTGTGCCCACATAGCTGTAGGGTTGAGAGGAATCTGTTCCCTGTGATCCTTTGGGAGTAAAAAGGCTTGTGCTATTGGAGTTCCCTTTGAAAGAAAAAATGGTGAGTCTATGCAGTATACCTGGACGAGAATCTCTTGTCCTGGCTGCACTGTCAGCACTTCTGGAACAACGAAGATCTCCTTTGGGCTATTAAGAGAGTCACCTATAATTAAAATGTGCGAAGGACCACCTTTTGGCCCATATTTGCCTGTGGGAACACGGTGAACATTCTCATTATTAAAGTCAATGGACAAAGCAGTTACCAGTTGACGGCGGGTTCCCATCTGGGTTGGATCCTCTTCTTGTGGTCTGGAACCTCCTGGGCTGGTGCGGGGTTGGGTCTGGGTGGCCTTTGATTTGTTGTCAGCACCCGGGGCTCGACTGGGCGGCGCAAGGAGTTTCCCGGACGCTGCTGGTAGCACTGTTGATTCTGGGGTCTTCGGTAATTGTTACGGTGATATCGGGGCTGTGATCTCTCTGGGCAGTCCTTTAGGTAATGTCCAAGATCCCCACAGTGATAACATTTAGCTTGGTCTTTAGAAGCTATTACTGCATATGCCCCAGAAACTCCTTCAGCAATACCCTTAGCAACTGCTTGGGCCACTGTATTTTCCGTGGACATGTGACGTGTACAGCATTCCAGCATTTGCTCTATGGTGGGGTCTGTATCCATGGGTAGAGACCTCAAAATGGTTTTTGCATTTTTCATTAGAGTTACACAAGGCAAGTTTACATAAGAGTTCCTTCTTTGCCTCTGTGCTCTCTATCTGTTTCTCCAGAGCATCTCTAAGTCTGTCCACAAATTTGATAAAACTTTCATCTATCCCTTGTTTAATAGTAGAAAAATGCATTGTTGGCATTGACTCATCATGCACGAGAAGTAAAGAGGTTTTTGCTGCGAGAGCAATGTCCTGCAGTGCCTCTTTATTCAAGGTTTCCAATTGGTCTGATGGTTTGTGTAAGTCACCTTCACCAGCTAGTTGGGCTACCATAAAATTCGTCTTATTAGCATCCGCAGAATATGAATCTGATAATGTTTTTAAATGTCTTTTCCAATGCTTGTCCCATAACAAATATTCTGCTGGGGACAGGAGGCAGTGTGAAATATTTTTTATATCGTGGGGAAGTAAGACATGTGCTGAGAACATGGCTTCTAAGAAATTCCTAAAAATATGTGAGCTTCGCCCATGTTCTTTGGCTATATTTCTTAATTGCACTAGTTCCTTATTCGAGTTCGCCTTCCATGTCTTTATAGTGGACTCGCCACCATTCCGTCCTTGCTTATATTCTACTGGGAAAGCATTAATTTTCTGTGCCAGCTCCCAGTCCCCAAATTTTGTCGCTTCTATTTTAGAAAGAGCCCATGGATCCGTGTGGATCGTATCAGAATCAGATTCACTGCAAGAGCTCTGGTCCTCTGAGGAGGACTGAGGGAGGGTTGCTATCCGTGACTTACGCTTTTTTCATTTAGAAGCGTTTTTCAAAGGTTTCAATGGCTGGGGGGGAGACATGGCATGACCTGGGTAGGGGGAGGCGCCAGTGGAGCTGGGATGGCAGCACAGCACGCACAGGACCGGGTGGCGGGGGTAGCACTTTGGGGGGTGTCTGGGATTCCATTGGGGTGGCATCGAGGGTGGGCGGAGGGTTGGGGGGACACGTGATGGGGGCAGGGGGGCTGGGCGGGGTGGGGGTCTGGGCATGGGGGGAATGAGGGGAGGCAGGCAGTGGGACTGGTCTGGGGTGCTGCAGTTACGGGGTGGGTTGGTGGCACTGCGCTTGTGTGAGGTCCCCTTGCTCTACCGACTGAGCTAGCCAGGCCAGTCGGAGCCGGGACGAGGGGAGCGGGGGCGGCGGGTGTGGTGACGGGAGAGATGGTGGGGGACACCAGCGCGGGGGTGGGGGGGGCCGCAGCGGAGGGGGGCAGAGCTGACGCAGGGGTTGAGGGGGCGGCAGAGGCAGGAAAAGGGACCCCCAGGACCGGAAGCAAGGAGGAAGCCGAGCCGGGGGTAGGGGGGATGTGTGGAATTACAGATAAGAGAGGATCCGCGGAGTTGGGCAGCGCAGGTCCCGCAGGGGTGGAGGATGTGGGAGGGGGAACTGTGGTGGGCAGCGTAACCTCTGCTTTAGGAGTAACGGAGGCGAGGGGGACTTTAGGAACGAAGGGGTGGTGTGAGATATGCAAGTGACATTCCTCTGAGTCCTTATCAATCTTGTTAGTATTTGAAGAGGAAGTGTCTGTTACCGACTACAAAATCTTTTCTCTGTTAAATCTTTCAACGGTTTTAGTTATTATATGGAATAAAGGCAAATAGTTAGTTACAGAGAAATCCTGGTTTGTTTGGGAGATATATATTGTGTTCCTGATCATATCCCAAAACGAATTTTCAATGACTGCTTTCTTATCAGTATCAGGGTATTGCGAAATAATCGAAGTTACAAATTTTATAAGGTTAGTTTTTGAGAGCTTGCCTTAAGAAAAGGAGAAGTTGTTAGCAGATAAGATTTCTAAAATAGTCAAATATATCTCTCTCTCGGTTTTACTTAGTTTTAATGTACTAAAAATTGTACCCATGTTAATGGTTAGCCCTTCCAGCAGAAAAAACATGAAAAAAAAAGAAAAAAAAACGAAAAAAAAGTTTTGGAGCCCCGAAGTTATGCACGCAATATTAGCTAATACGTACAGTCCCTGGGGTCCAAGATCTGTGGAAGGGGTCTGCTGCGTCAGTTCTTCTCAGAACTTTCTGTCGTTCAGATGTAAGTTTTGAGTGTCGAACTGACCCTCCTGGGGAAAGGATTTTCTAAAACGAAAAGTCCCTTCACACAAGGAGCGGCTTCCCAAACAGGCAATCACAGAAAACCCCGGGGGGGTTTCGTTGCTCAACCAACGGATATCGCCTCTGGGGGGTCCGAAGTAGTTGGACCGCCACTTTAATAAAGCCTCTTAATGGCGTTATCATAAAGCAGAGCAATAGGGCTCAGGAGCTCAGTCCCTGGGTAGGGACTGGGTGCCCGAAGCTGGCTCGCTCATGCCAACGCCACGGGGCTGCCATCTAGCAAGCATGGTGGTTATCAGCTCTACAGTGATTGCAAGCTCTCAGGATTTCAGCTCTGCTTGCTAGGTAGTGGTGCCCCGGGCTTGAGGCTGCAGCAGATGGAGAGAGAGGAGAAGGAGAAGGCGCAGGCTGTTCCATGGAGATGGCTTTGTTTGGGGAGGTCCATGAAGGGTCTCTGCTCTTCTTCTTTCTCCCCTAATGGGGTACAGTATGCTTCTTTTATAGGGTTGGAAAGGATCCAAGCTTGACCAATGGGTAAGGGGTTAACATGACATTGCCTTATAGGGTTACAGAGATTGGTTTGGGGTGGAGGACAGGAAAACAGGAATTTTCTTTTGCTGTTTCAGCATTCCTATTGTTCATATCCTCCATGGTGCTTTTCCTAAATCTATGGGGTTTACTACAGGGGAGCAGCTACAAATCCCAGCCCCGCAGCTACAATCCGTCACCGGGCTGCCCAGGGCTCTGCTCCCTGTGCGCACCAGGGGCAGTAGGGGCACAGCCTGGAGACCTTTCGGGGACACGTGGCGGATCCATGGCCAGCACCTTCCGCCCGAAGCCATTGTCTCCCGCTCCCTCCTGGCCATGGCGAGAGCCGGCTGGCATGGCCCTGGCAGGAGGCTTTCCTTGGATTCCCTCCATTTGCCTTCTGACCGTGGCTCTGTTCCTCTCTCTTCCAGCTCTTCAAGCCCTCAGGGAAGACAAGAGCCCATCCTGCATGAACACATGGAGTCAGATGAAATTCCAAAGAAGATCTGCAGAACTTCGTTTGTCTCCTGGACCAGATGTACCTGTCCCGGCCTCCTTCGATGATTTCCAGTTGGGACCACCTGCAGCTCCAGGCACAGCTCTGGCTGCTCTCAGCTGAGCCTGTGTGAAGCTCCAGCAGCTCCTGCCATCTCTCTCCCTGTTGGCATCTCCTTCCCTGCAGCCCTCAGGCCCTGCCCATGCCCTTTTTTACCTCCCAGCTCAGCCCTTCGCTTTGCTTTCCCTTAATAAACTGTTTGTGTTTTTCACTTTACCCGCGTCTCCATGGAGTTGAAGCGGCGCGAAACCTGAGCCTGGGGACACGCAGGGCCCTGCTGCCATTCTCCTCCCCGCTGTGTTCTGTGCATGGGCAGAGAGGAACAAGGGCAGCTCAGGCTGCAAAGGTCCCTGTCCCGCTGCTCCAGCTGCACAGCGGCGTGGAGGTAAAGGGCATGCTGAGCACGCTGAAGGGGAAAAGGACCCCGGGTTTTAGAAGAGCCAACAAGAGTGTGCTCCGAACCCAGCCGTGAGGGATTCCAGTGCAGGCATCCGCCGAGGGCAAAGGAGCTTGTAATGGTGGAACTTTCCACCAAGAGCTTCCTGAAAGCACAGCGATGCTCCATCCCTACACAGGGAGAGGAAGAGGGCAGGACAAGAGACCACCGTGGCCTAGCAGTGAGCTTTGGGTGTGCCGTAAAGCAAAAGAAGCAGCAGCGGCAGCAGAGTGGCTGCGAGTCGGGAGCGCGACCGTCCCAGCGGCCGCAGCGCTGTCAGGCAGCGCCTGCACGCTGGGTGCGCTTCCGGCGGCTCTGGTCTCCCCAGAAGCGGGGAATCAGGCAGCCCCTGCCTCAGACCCAGTCAGAAACCCAACCAAGTGAGACCAGAGACAGGGGCCCCTTCCCGTCCCTCTGGGGCACAGCTGCAAAACAGCCGCTGTGTCTTCCTGCGCCTGTGCTGTGCCCAGAGCCGGCCAGCTTGTGCTCTGCTGTGCCAAGAGCGTTCTGGGCCGGCAGGCAGAAGTGCTGCGTGCACAGTGGGGAAGGGGCTGACGAGAGCCTCCTACGGGAACAGGTCTCCGCTCCCTGGCTGGGAACAGCCTGGTTTTGCTGCCGTGAGCCGGCACGCGGCCCTTCACTCAGTGCCCAGACCCCGCGTATCGGGCCTAGGACCCGCGGGGAGGAGAGCGCCCACGAGCCCACCGAGGCGCCAGCGGCACTGCGGTATCACTACGTCTAGGGGGGATTCTTACTTAGAGGCGTTCAGTCATAAGCCCGCAGATGGTAGCCTCGCGCCAGTGGCTCCTCAGCCAAGCGCACGCACCAGGGCTCTCAACCTGCGGTTCCTCTTGTACTGAGCAGGATTACTATTGCAACAACACATCATCAGTACGGTAAAACTAACCTGTCTGACAATGGTCTAAACCCAGCTCACGTTCCCTGTTAGTGGGTGAACAATCCAACGCTTGGTGAATTCTGCTTCACAATGATAGCAAGAGCCGACATCGAAGGATCAAAAAGCGACGTCGCTATGAACGCTTGGCCGCCACAAGACAGTTATCCCTGTGGTAACTTTTCTGACACCTCCTGCTTTAAACCCAAAAAGCCAGAAGAATCGTGAGGCCCCGCTTTCACGGTCTGTATTCATACTGAAAATCAAGATCAAGCGAGCTTTTGCCCTTCTGCTCTGTGGGAGGTTTCTGTCCTCCCTGAGCTCGCCTTAGGACACCTGCGTTACACTTTGACAGGTGTACTGCCCCAGTCAAACTCCCCACCTGACGCTGACCCTGGAGCGGGTCACGGCCGACGCGTGCCGGCCGCTTGGCGCGAAGCGAGAGCCCCCCTCGGGGCTCGCCCCCCGCCTCACCGGGTAAGTGAAAAAACGATCAGAGTAGTGGTATTTCACCGACAGCCGGGATGCCAGCGGGCGGGTTGCCCTGCACCGCTGAGTGTGCGCCCGGCCTCCCACTTATTCTACACCTCTCATGTCTCTTCACAGCACCAGACTAGAGTCAAGCTCAACAGGGTCTTCTTTCCCCGCTGATTCCGCCAAGCCTGTTCCCTTGGCTGTGGTTTTGCTAGGTAGGGACAGTGGGAATCTTGTTCATCCATTCATGCGTGTCACTAATTAGATGACGAGGCATTTGGCTATATATCGAACACATATAAATAATATATGTCCTTTTTCCGGGTTAAGTAAAGGTGGCCCGTCCACCTTGGACAAATCCGGTTAAGCGGTACAAGTCCGGTAAGATTGGTCCGACTCAGGTGGTATTTGACGTGTTGGGAATTAAAGTTCCTGTCCCTACCCACTATGAGCTACCTAACTGGCCTGTGGCTGCCTTGCAAACCTAGCTACCGTCTAGTTTATTAAAATATAAAAGTAATAAGCATACATCTATAAATAAACATTGCTACAAAAGATCCCCCCAAGATACAAAATAGTAAAATGCAAAAACCAAGAGGTACAAGGTACAAAAATACAAAAATGTCTATCCTATACATTTGATTTCCTAGCTCTACTGGCAAACATATGTACAATGTCCACAGATGAGATGAGCGCGTCCGTGGATAAAGTCCTTGCAACAGTGATCTGCCTCGATCTGGGAAGTCCAAGAGTGTCCAAAAGTTCAAAGTTCCCCTTGTACCACTTCCCCCGCGCTCCAAGGGGAAAACCCATAAAAACAACGTCCTTAGCGTTGGTGAGGCTCCGCACTTCGGTTTCCAAATGTTTGTACTTGTTCACCTTCTCCACGGCAGCTTCCTCCAGTGTCGTCTTTGTCGACTCGAAACGTACTGTCACATCCACAACAAGTGCATGGTCCTCTTTCATGAATATCCGGTCCGGTTTGTACAGTTCCTTGGTGGCATCCCTTATGTGCAGCTCCTTGAACACCACCCAGTCTCTCTTTTTCGCCTCCTCAATAAGCCTCTCGCCAATGCGATTGTGCCTCTTGATTCTGGCATCCTTCGTCACTGGGCGGAAGCCAATGATGTGGCCGCAGGTCTCAAGGTCCGCCTCGCAGTGTCTACAAAACTTAACACAGTTATCTCCCCTCCCCCGTGCGAGAAATTCCCTCGTGGGATAAACATTGGCCCTGAGCTGTAAAGCAGTGAGGAGTTTCCTGTGAGGTATGCATCTATAATATTGAAGCCAATTATTACTAATTGTGTCCCCCTTAAAATTTTTTACTCCACGGCCTTGGGATTCCAATTTTGTCCACTTTTTAAACTCCTTTCTTCTCCAATCACATGGTTTGGGGAACTAACTTTTAGGGTTCGGTGCTTCCTACTCCAAAAGTGTTTCTGCAGTCGCGGGTGGTACAGACGCCGGTAGTGCATCCCAAATTGACGGCATCGCCGCTCTCTTCCCTCCAGCTTGAACCCATAGTTTCTCATACATCTTCTCCATCTCAGCTTTCTCCAGGAAGGCCTTCATCGTCTCGTCCGGAGACTGTGCAATGCGATGCAGTCTCCGGGCCTGCACACTGGGAATCAGTCCTGCCAATTTGATGACGCCCAAACCGCTGTCCCTCGTGCTCGAGTACAAGATGGCATCACCCGTGCATGGAGGCAAGTGCATCCAGTCCTTTACCGCTGTTCAGATCTTCAGGTCAAGGGCTTCAAGGGCCCCTGCTTTCATCTCTGTGTGTCCAGCCAGGTAGGTCAGTCGAGGAATGGTGTATGTTTTGAGGATATCGAGTTTTTGCAGAGGTTTAAGTGGGGCTCGGTCAATGCGTTCGAGCCAGACGTCTAGTTTTGCGGAAAGGTTGGTTTTTGCAAACCCAGTCCAGGGGTCGATCTGCAGGCCAAGGTATTTCTCTGATTCCCCGGGGTTAATCATGTTCAGGGGTGTGCCGTTGATGGTCCATGCAGCGCAGTTGTTGACGGTGTAGGAGTCTTTTGTGGGCTTGATGTAGAAGCCGTGGCACTTTTGTCCCTGCGTTTTGAGACCTGTGAGATCACAAAAGGTCTCTAGTATCTTGATGTTCACGTTCATGTTCTCCCAGGAGTCGCTCAACAAGACCAGATCATCAGCGATTGCCATGGCAGTTATCGTACGCTCTCCACGATGGAATCCTTTGCCACTCTCTTCCAGCTTGCACAACAGGGGGTCCATTGCCAGATTGAATAGAAAGGGTGACAGTGGATCACCCTTCTTCACTCCAACCCGGATCTGGATTTTGTCCGTGTGCGTGTTCTTCTTGACGGTGACATACGTACTGATGTCCTTGTACATATTGTCCACCAGTCCGACGACACAGGGATCCACTCTCCGTTGCTGTAAAACGTGTAAGATGTGCTGGTGGCTCACGGTGTCAAAAGCCTTAGCAATGTCCACGAATATAACACCCAGTGGTCTATGTGCATTTTTGGCAGTCCGAATTATAGTTTGCAGGAGCTTCAGGTTCTCAGAACATCCTGCCGCACTGATGAAACCTCTCTGCTTTGGGTTGAGGGGGCACGCCTTAATCATCCTCGCCATCACGATCCTGGAGAACAGCCTCAGCAAGATGGAACCAATCATGATGGGTCTCCAGTTGTTGATGTCTTTTAGGCGCTCCGGTTTTGTCGATTTGGGGATCAAAACAGTCCTGCACCCCCTCACCATGTCCGGGATGTCACCAGATGTTAGCCACAGGTTGAAGAGCTCAGCAGTCCGGGCATACCCGGGATCCATCTTCCTGATGTCCCCAAGGGCAATCCCATCTGGACCTGGTGCCCAGCCCTTGCTCATTTCCCGCACGTTCTTTTCAATTTCTTTGGCCGTAATTAAATCCCTGAAGGCCTTATGGTGGGCCTTCCCTTTAATTTCAAAGTCTCCAAAGACTCTCAAGTCTCACACCAAACTGTCCAGGTGTTTCCCATCTGGCCTTGAATACCGAATAAATTTCACTGGGTGATACATCACAGGACAGACATTCGATGTCGTCCAAAATGATCTTCGCTAATTTCCCCATCTAGATGGAATAAACGCTGAAAGCGGAGGTAGTTACCTCTTTTGATCGCTCTGTCCTTCATCCACTTCTGAAACTGTTTTCTTGGCTGCTCCTCCCGAGTTTCCTTTTTCTTTTCCCCCAGAGTGCTGTTCTTATTTGGCTCACTGATTCCAGGCAACCAAAGCAGTCCTGCGCTGTCTGATTGAGCAGTGGTCGCACCTTTTGGCCTTCTAATAACTGTTCAAATGCTCTGGGGAAGTTGTTAATTGTCCCCTCTGATAAACGTTCTTTGATCCTTTTTTGATAACGGGCCTGCAGTCGCCCTGCCCTCTGCTGGCCAATGGTTTCCCGGAGACCGTTATCCCTATCAAAGTGGTGTCCAGATGTCCCTATTGTTCCCTTCCCAGCAGCTGGTCCTTCCGGCTGGTGGCTCCCCCCAAGTCCATTGTTCACAGTTCCTGCCTGGGATTGATGACTTGACCCAGGTTCTGATTTCAAGTTCCCAGCTGCTCCCCCACCCACTCCATTCTTCCTGAGCAGCATTCTCCTTTTATCACCAATCTGCTTAGCTGTTTTGCTTGTTAAGTGTTCCGATATGAGCTTATTAATGTTTCTGTGACTCTCGAACTGTACCTCCAGCTTGACAAGTAGCTCTTCCTCCTCCTTTGTCCAGCATCTTTTGTGGGCTCCTCAGTTTGCTGTTTCTTTTGGTTGGGAAGCATCGATCCTCTCCTGGTTTCTAACCAGTGGATGTGCCAATCTTTTGTGTTGTCCTAGGCCAATTTTAGTCATAAAATCTCTACTGCATACCTCACATATCCACTCTCCCACTGGAGGCCCCGCATCCTTTGGACCCTTGCACTTTGCAAAATGACAAACAGTACTGTGATGGTTAAAATTCTCCCTCCCACACTAGGCACACTGAAAGCACACCCACTTCCTCCCATGAGACCCCTTAAGGTGTTCAATTAGGGCCAACATCGAGTTGACCTGGGTACCACAGCAAGGACATGGTGGATTTTTGTCAGGAACAGTCACCTTCACGATGTCATCCGGTGCTTGTTCACTGCGGACCTCAGGCACTGGAGGCAAGGCCTCTGGTGTACCCTCTTCCCCCTTCCCACTGCCTCCCTTCTCAAGTACATTCTGATCATCGTCCTTAGGGGGACTAGGATTTAAGTCGTCCCCCTCACTCAGTTGTGGTGTAGGCTGTTCATACACCTCAGGAAACCCGTTCAACACCCCCCCATTAACAGAAACATGAACCACCCCCTGTACATGCTCCTGCAGATCTGACCTATACAGTTCTAAAGAAAAATTCACCAGCAAGCCAAATTAATTTTCTGTCAATTTGGTGGTTGTAGATGTTACAAAATTATCTCAGGAGGTCTGAGTGCCCACCGATACCCTAGTAAGGTGGAACGGCCGCCCCCAGTTTCCTCCTCCAAGAAACGGATTTGGATTTGGAATAGCCGAGTCATGACCAGATTCAACATCGGGAACGGAATGGGTGGTCAGCCCACCTCCGAACCCGTCGCCCCTGTCCAACCAGGGGGCCAGGTTTCAGGTAGTAAGGGAGTCATAGTTACTCCTGCTGTTTACCCGCGCTTCATTGAATTTCTTCACTTTGACATTCACAGCATTGGGCAGAAATCACATCACGATGCTTTGTTTTAATTAAACAGTCGGATTCTCCTGGTCCACACCAGTTCTAAGCCGGCTGCTAGGCACCAGCCGAGGTGGGGCGCCAGCCCAGGGACCCCCTCCAGGGACCCTCCCCCGCGCGAACTGCTCGGCTGACGTTGGCCACGGCCGTGCGCCGCGGGTACCCCGCCGGCAGGAACCGACGGGGCAGCGGCGTGCTACGACGATGGTGGCGGCCCCGCTGGGGCGCCAGCTGCGGCAAGGCGGAGGGGGGGTGGAGGGGAGGGCGGGCGATGCCCACCACAGCTGGGGCGATCCAAGGGAAGGGCCCGGCGTGTGTCCAGAGTCGACGCCGTGCGCGCCCGCGCATGCCCCGGCGCCCGGGCGGGCCACGCGGAGCGCACTCACCCGCACGCGGTGCCTCGTCCTGCCACGGCACGCGCCCAGCCCCGCTGTGCGCCCCAGCCCAACCGACCCAGCCCTTAGAGCCAATCCTTATCCCAAAGTTACGGATCCGGCTTGCCAACTTCCCTTACCTACATTGTTCCAACATGCCAGAGGCTGTTCACCTTGGAGACCTGCTGTGGATATGGGTACGGCCCGGCGTGAGTCTTACACCCTCTCCCCCAGATTTTCACGGGCCAGCGAGAGCTCACTGGACGCTGCCAGAACCGTGACGCTTTCCAAGGCGTGGGCCCCTCTCTCGGGGCAAACCCTTTCCAGGGCGCCCAGCCCTTCACAAAGAAAAGAGAACTCTCCCTGGGGCTCCTGACGGCTTCTCCAGGATCGGATGCGTCACTGCACTGGGCGCCTCGTGGCGCCCGTCTCCGCCACTCCGGATTCGGGGATCTGAACTCGACTCCCTTTGCTGAGGGCGATTGAGGCCATCGCCCACCCTTTTGGAACGGCGCTCGCCTATCGCTTAGGACCGACTGACCCATGTTCAACTGCTGTTCACATGGAACCCTGCTCCACCTCGGCCTTCAAAGCTCTCGTTTGAATATTTGCTACAACCACCAAGATCTGCACCTGCGGAGGCTCCACCCTGGCCCACGCCCCAGGCTTCGAGGCGCACCGCAGCGGCCCTCCTACTCGTCGCGGCCTAACCCCCGTGGGCATCGCACTGCCGGCGACGGTTGGGTATAGGCCCAACATTCCAGCGCCATCCATTTTCAGGGCTAGTTGATTCGGCAGGCGAGTTGTTACACACTCCTTAGCGGATTCCGACTTCCATGGCCACCGTCCTGCTGTCTAGATCAACCAACACCTTTTCTGGGCTCTGATGAGCGTCGGCATTGGGCGCCTTAACCCGGCGTTCGGTTCATCCCGCAGCGCCAGTTCTGCCTACCAAAAGTGGCCCACTGAGCACTCGCATTCCATGGCGCAGCTCCATGCCAGCGAGCCGGCCCCCTTACCCATTGGAAGTTTGAGAATAGGTAGAGATCGTTTCGACCCCAAGACCTCTAATCATTCCCTTTACCAGGTACAACTGCCCATTGCCGAGTGCCAGCTATCCTGAGGGAAACTTCGGAGGGAACCAGCTACTAGATGGTTCAATTAGTCTTTCACCCCTAGACCCGGGTCGGACGACCGATTTGCACGTCAGGACCGCTACGGACCTCCACACAGAGTTTTCCTCTGGCTTCGCCCTGCCCAGGCATAGTTCACCATCTTTCGGGTCCTAGCACGGACGCTCACGCTCCACCTCCCCGGCCCCGCAAGGGGTCGGCGGGCGAGACGGGCCAGTCGTGCGCCCCGGGATCCCACCTCAGCAGGGGCGCGGCAGCCCTCACCTTCATTGCACCGCGGGCTTTCGACGACGGCCCCCGACTCGCACACGTGCTAGACTCCTTGGTCCGTGTTTCAAGACGGGTCGGGTGGGTAGCTGACCCTGGGCGCCGGAGCACAGCCTGTCAAGCCCGGCCCAGCAGCGCCGCGCGGTTGGGGTGCACTGAGGACAGTCCGCCCTGGTTGACAGTGGTGCTGGGGGTCCGTGGGCTCGGCCCCTGCACCCCTGCGTGAAATGCCGCACTGCGGGGACGCCGCCCCCACCCTCCCCACCCCCAGGAGGGGGAGGGCGGGGGAAAAGCGACGCCCCCAACCACAGCGCCGCCAACGGGGGGGGGAGGAGGGCGCTACGGCGGTCCTCTCCCGCAGCCCCAGGATTCAGCAAGACCTGCTGCCCGGGGGCTGTAACAGCCGCCGCCGCTCGCGCGGCGCTTGGCCACTTGCCCGTCGGAGGCCTTCCCAGCTGACCCAGAGCTGGTCGTGGCGCACCGCCGCAGAGGAAATGTGCCCGGTCATGGCCGGCTGCCGGTTGGGTGGCGGTCCCCACACCGGCCTGCCCCCCCCAGCTCGCCCCACGCACGGGGTTTACCCGGGGGACGGAGGGGAGGTGGAGGTAAGGATCCGCCGAACCCACGCTGGCCAACCGCAACTCGCTGGGTTGAATCCTCCGGGCGGATTGCGCGGGCCCCGCCCGTTTACCTCTTAACGGTTTCTCGCCCTCTTGAACTCTCTCTTCAAAGTTCTTTTCAACATTCCCTTACGGTACTTGTTGGCTATTGGTCTCGTGCCGCTATTTAGCCTTAGATGGAATTTACCACCCGCTTTGGGCTGCATTCCCAAGCAACCTGACTCCGAGAAGCCCCGGGCCTGGCGTGCCGGGGGGCCACTACCGGCATCACACCATCCACGGGCTACGGCCTCAGTCACAAGGACTTGGGTCCCCCAAGAGCTCCACCGGGGAGGGGGGCTTCTGTACGCCACATGTCCCACGCCCCACCACGGGGTGGGGATTCGGCACTGGGCTCTTCCCTCTTCGCTCGCCGTTACTGAGGGAATCCTCGTTAGTTTCTTTTCCTCCGCTGACTAATATGCTTAAATTCAGCGGGTCGCCACGTCTGATCTGAGCTTGCAATCCCAAAGCTCGGCCATGCCGCGCATGGGGGCGCGCGCGACGATGGCCGCCGTGTCTCCCCTGCCCGCTACACCGCCAGTCCCCCCCTCCTCTCCGCGCTCCCGGAGGGAGCCAGAGAGAGAGAGTGTGCGTGCGCATGAACGAGCGACGAGGAGACGGAGAGCCCCATCCCGGAGACGAGAACTGAAAAGGGAGTGGGGCAGAGATGGCCCCACACGGGAGGACCGGCCGGGCGGTGGCGCGCATGACGGCATCAGCGGGGAGAGAGAGAGGAACGACGGCGTCCCTCGGCGCGCCCCGAGACCGCGACAGAAGAGGAGGGGGTGGGCGAAGGGAGGACGGGGTCGGAACAACCATCCCCGGCGCTCTCGCCACGCACGCGCGCTCGGAAGCATGGCACGGTACCGCCGCGGTTCCCACCTGCAGACAGCCGCCGGTGCGGGGGGACGCTGGGGGCGAGGCCGTGCCTCGCCTCCCCTTTTCGCCCTCCTCTCTCTTTCTCTCTCGGCCCTTGGCAGTGCCTTTCGATGCCATCTCTCGCTCTCCCCAGGCTGCCGTGCCACCGCATCCACGGCATGGTCCCGGCGAGGACGAGCTCCACCCCAGCGGCTTGCTCCGGGAGCGGGGAGCAACGGAGTGCTCCCCGAGTCTGCATTTAGGGGGACGAAGGCCCTGCATGGCAACGACGACAACTGCAACGACGACGACTGCGACGACGACGACGCCCGCCGGGCCGCAGTGAAGGGATCGAGGCCTCCTAGGGAAACGCTTCCCTCGCCAAACCCCTGACTGCCTTCCCTCGGGCACCAGTGGGACGCTGCTGCTGCCACCGCCACCGCCGCCCACTGCGGGCAACGGGCCAGAGAGGCGACCCCAGCCGTGCCGCTAGCGTGGCCCCCGGATGGCTATTGATCATCAAGCGATCCTCAGACAGGCGTAGCCCCGGGAGGAATCCGGGGCTGCATGTGCCTTCGAATGGTCAATGGTCAATGTGTCCTGCAATTCACATTAATTCTCACAGCTAGCTGCATTCATCATCGACGCACGAGCCGAGTGATCTACCGCTAAGAGTTGTCCGGCTTTCGGGCACTGCTCACGCCAAGCGGCCCCTTTTTTTGTTACTCTGGGGCCAAGGACGCGGGGGTGCGCACCTGGCTTTGACCGTACGAGCACACAGAAACAGAAGGTGGAATAAAAACCAACTGGAGCAACCCACGCTCCGAAGGCCGGCCAAGAGGTGGGGGAGCCCGCGCTCCTGACCGCCTCCCCCATGAGGGGTGACGCCGACCTCACAAATGCTGTCCTTCGGAGGCGGACCAGGCACCCGGGCTCGGCTCGGCCTCCACGCAGAGGGCCACGCGGCGCGCGCTGGAATGCGGGAGGGCACGGCAGCCCACCTGTGTCTCACTTTCACGGGACGACACGCACAAAACACACAGCATGCAGCTGGGGGCGCGTGGCCATCGGCCCCCACACACGGCG
>NC_135271.1:9412500-9440000 GCF_051311805.1 Agelaius phoeniceus
TCCCCAGGCCAGCGGGAGGGGCGACACCTCACCTGCGACGGGAAGTGAATTGGAAAGGAGACCGCCCTGCCTGAGCACCGGACCCCCCCCCGCCGTGGCTTCCCCATGACAGAGAAGCCTTGGAAGGAGAGCGGGCCTGCCAGGGGCCCTCTCTGATGCCACCTGAAAAGCCACATCGATCAGGCGCAGCTCTGGGAAGGAGCTGCGCGAACAGCAACAAGGGCCCCAAGGCCACGGTCCTGGGACAACAGCGATGGCCGCCCAGCCCACCTGCGGATCGGATCGCTCGTGGCAGCAGAGGAGAGCGGGGGGGGCCGCCACCCGCCCGCGGCCAACAACAGCTCCCCTTTCGGCTACGCAATTGCGGGACTCGCCGGCCCCCGCCAGGCCGGGGGGGGACTCGGCAGCCCCCAACACCCCCTTCTGGCCTGGGGAACCCGGCCGAGCATGTGAGAAAAAGTGCCACCGACCTGGCGCCACAGGCCACCGGCTTTCGCCCGGCCTCGCGGCGGTCGGCTTTCCCTTCCGGAAAAAAAAGCCGGGGGACGGCACGACAAAAAAGGCACACGGAGGTGCCTTCGCAACGACCCGTGCTAGCCACGGGGGCCGCAGGGCCAGGGGCCCGGAGGGAAGCTGAGGTACGCGCCTCCCCACGACAGACCCACCAGCATTCTGCTCGCACCTTCGTCGCAACGCTTCTCGGTGCCGCGGCTTAGGGCCGCGAGAGAAAAATAAAGAGGCCCGCAAAGGCCTGGTGGGCGCCACCCCAACTCTGCCCGCCTCAACAAAAAGCAACAGACCCGGCACCGCAAACCCGGCCCGCCTGGCATAAGCGGCTCAGTTGATCCAGCCACGACCGAGGTAGGTGAGGCGCCGCCGCCTCGCCCAGGACCAGTCCGGGGGGGCTCTCCGTCGGGTGCCGGGCCCGTAAAAAAAAAGAAAAAAACTAGGCCAAAAAATTCTGCCCACCACAACGCGAGTCCCCGGCTTAAGGCCAAGGAAGGGCGACGGCTTCAACAACGCGGGCCGGGGACCACCGCCGCCGCCAAGGCGGACCCACGGGCCCAAAACAACAGCAAATGATTCTGGAGCAGAGGCATTGCTTGGAGAAAACTCTCCCCTGCTTTGTCTGGGCAATCCTTAACCAGTGTGTTACATGGCTCTTGCTGCCAATTTCTTGCTCAACAGTGTGATAGATGAATCTGATTCGTGCTAACAATTTTAACTATATTTTAAATATTTTAGAAAATATTTCTTAAAAAGTAAGAGAGGAAAAGGATATGGAATTAGTGACACAAAACAGATGTTTTCAGATGTTCATGAGAAAACAGGATGCAGGATGTAGTTTGAGATAAGTAACATCCCCAAAGGCAATAGGCTTCAGGATAATTAAAGAATCGGCCTTGACATGGACAAAATTGGGATGATTCCAGGTATCGATGAAATAATAAGGCTTCTTTTTGGAATATAATGCTGGCTTCTATAACACAAGATTTGGGGTGCACGTGCAACTTGTGGGGTTGTTCAAAGGACAGTGATGATGAGGAGAAGCCTTCGTGGGAAGCGACCACCAAAAGCCTAAAGACCCCTTAGAAACAAGCAGAGCATGCACTGTGCAGTACAGTGACATAGATTTCAAGAATCAAAAATAGGAGGAGATTGACAGAAAATTAGTGATGAATATGTATTAGCATCCAGTCTAGAAGTTCTCTTTGGATTCTTTATCTTTTGAATGGGAGGCAGGCTGAGAAAACCCCCCTGGATCCTGACTGGTTTTGCTTATGCTTTATCCAAACCACTGCCAAATTATTTTGGATCTGCTTGATTATATTTGATTGCATGATTTCATATAAAATTGCTGCTCAATTAAAATTGCTGCTCAATTCTAATGTTGGTTTATTATATTAGACATATAGGGACCTCATTCATAACAACAGCCCACCTCAGTCACCTACCCGTTGGGACTGTGCTTTCTACTGAGCCAGTCCTGCCAGAAAAGCAGCTTCAAACACACCTCTAAGAAGGCACTGATCCAGATAAAGCACATCCATTCCCCTCTGCCCAGGGCCAGTCCCCTGTACATCTGGCAGCCTGCAAAATCTAACACCCCCTCAGGCTCCAACACATTGTTCCAGCCCAAAGCATAAAGGCAATTTGTTTTGTTAAAGCTGAAGTAATTCCTGCAGGTCCTCGGCCTTCCAAGGCCAATGCTGCCACTCCAGAGGGAATCCTGTGACCCCAAGCATTTGATGGTGACCACACCAAGGCAAGAGGTGGCTCCTTCAGCAGGAGAATGGCACATGGCAATGCTGTGCCTTTGTGTCCCCAGCCTTCCCCCCATTGTTTCAGCAATGGCAGCTACACTTAGGCACCTTCAGCAGAGCTTATTTGTGTTGGCTGAGTGCAGATCAGGACTCCCAGACCACCTCTAACAGCAGGTGACAACAGGACCTGCACACTGAGGTATTTTGCTGGAGGCAAGCCTGTCACAAGCAACCACCCTCTTCAAACTTCCCATCAAACAGAAAGGAGAAGAGCAGGAAAAGGCTACCTTTGGACCAGTCTTCCCCAGGTCTACACATGGGCCAATTCTGGGTAGAAAACTCCTGCCAGTGATGGCATTCTTCTTCATGGTGAGAGACTTCTCCCACAGGAACTTAGAGGGAAGCAGCTGAAAGGCAAAAATAAACCAGCTAGAGCCTCAGAGTTGGCCTTGTTCAGAAAGGCTTTTCTTGAACAAGTGGCACTGGTGAACAATTTGTGATCACATTGTCCAGGACAGTCCTGGAAGCCCTGGAAGTTGCTTGCTGAAATACTCAGCACCAATAAATTAACAATACAGAGTGCAATACACATACTCCAACCACATGGCTCTGTCCCATCAGCTTCTCCGTGATTGCATGTGACATGGTTGGGGATTTCTGCTCTTTGGGCATTTCTTTCCTCTTTAGGTTCATTGGATTGAGGCAGTGACCTTTTCAAAGAATGGGGACGAGCTCTCAGAACTGCCCTGACTCCATCCCTGCACAGCACTGAGAACTCACAGCAAGGAGATAGCACTGCTGGCTGCGTCCAAGAGAGGCAAGAAAGGAACCTTGTACCAAGAGTGAGGAGCACAGGAATGTGTCCAAGTTGTAGTTCTCTCTGTTAATTAGCATTTGTTTTCTCTCTCTGGGCTCACAGACCCCTCCAGAGAAGAAAACAGAGGGATCTCCTGGAAAGAGCCTCAGCACTGGGGCATCTTCAGTCAAGTGAGCTCCAGACACCAAGGGACATTTGTGGCCCTGGCTCCAGGGAGCAGGAAAGAACTGTGCAGCCCTCAAGATTCCTACCAATCCAGAGCTTTCAAGAGAAGCCAACTCCTTTGGGAGAGATACCATCAACACATGGTAAACCAAAATCAGGGGACAATTCCCAGCACAGGAAGATTTCCACCATCCTGCAGAACAAAGGTGTGATGGTGTTCACAGGGGTCTTAGGATGAGGGAAGAGATGAGGATCTGACTCCATGTTTCAGCAGGCTTGATTTATTATTTTGTGATATATAATTTATTAAAACTACACTAAAAGAATAGAAGAAAGGATTTCATCAGAAGGCTAGCTAAGAATAGAAGAGGAAGGAATGAGAACAAAGGCTTCTGGCCTGGACTCTCTGTCTGAGCCAGCTGGGCTGGGATTGGCCATTAATTACAAACATCCAACATGGGCCAATCAAAGAGCCACCTGTTGCATTCCACAGCAGCTGATAATCATTGTTTACATTTTGTTCCTGAGGCTTCTCAGCTTCTCAGGAGGAAAAATCCTAAGGAAAGGATTTTTCATCAAAGATATCTGGGACACAAAGGTGCTGAGACATTTTCTTCTGGACGTGCTGCAGCAGATAACTTGCTTTGCTGTACACTGTGTCTGCAGGGCTGGATCCGTGCCCACACAGGAGCTGGGAGAGAACAGCTGCTTTGGAAGCTCTTCCAGCTGGGACCAGCCCTGTCTCACAGGGCTTTGGGCAGAGTTTGAGCTTCCCCCCAACATGCTCAGGTGCCCAAGGGCAGCTTGGTCTTGACACCAGCAGGGGGCTATTTACAAATAACAAACGGGACAGGACTGCTGTGGAACTGCCTTGAGCCGTTTTATTTTCCAGCATCACTCTCATTCCATGGTTATGACAATGGGAAGATGCCAGCAGCTCACATCCCAGGCAGCAGACCAAGAACTTAATGTTACAACTTCCTTTATAAGTTTCTTGACCAATCACACAAAGCAAAAGCACATTGACAGTAGTTCTATCCAATCACCATAAGCATATGTACCTTTGGTTAAAACAATGCTTGCTTATTTTGAATACAATACCTGCTTGTAAGCCTTAAAGCACAATGCACAGAGCTCCATTATTAAGCTTTAACCCTCCTAATATCTTGCTAGATAAACTTTTCTGTGGCTTAGGGAGTTATTCTAGAGAAGCGTTAATACACAGACCATTGTTCTATTTGTCCTTGCTTTTCTACTTTTTAAATAATTTTTCTGCTGACCTATCTCATGGCAGTTGCCTAGCTCTAATCACAGTTCTACTGTATCTGAGGCTTGTCTTTTGCAGCTTTCCCAAAACCCTCTAATTTTGTGATTTCCCACAATTCCCCTTCTCTCTTCACCTAAAAAGAAACCTTCATAATTGTGTCGTTTATTACTTGCGTTTCGTAGCCTTACTAGAATATTTCAGCTTACTACCTACTTAAAGCATTTTCTTGCTTGCACTAAAGCAGGGGCAGGGAGAGCAGGGACACCAGGGCAGTTTGCAGCCTTAACACAGCCCAGTGGGTACTTACAGTGAAAGATGTCAGTCTTTCCCTGGACAAAAGACGAGGTGTCGAGGTCTTCTTTGGGAATCCAGAAGCCATTTTGAAGGCAGGATCCCCAGATGAGTGACAATGCCTCAACAAAACTGGAAGAAGCAACAATGGAACTCTGAAAATCCAGAACCCAATTCATGGCACATTCAAGGCATCTATTGGTGCTAAAAATTTTCTATGATTTGAAAGTAGCTAAGTGCTTGTTTGGTGTAAGTAGCTAGTATGTTAGGCCTCTAGTTGGACTTTATTTGAACTATAGGGCTGCCTTGTGCAATTCAAAGATGGATCATACTGAAACCTGGAGCTAAAAATCTGAACATTAGCAATAGTTAGAACAGACAAAGCTGCAGTTTAAGTATTACTTTAAAATAGCTAGAGTGGATATCCTCTTCTTTTGGCTAAAGCACCCCTGCTCTCTCAGCTGCTCCTCACAGGACTTGGGAGAGACTGGAATGTTATGGCTAATGGCTTAAAAATTGTTAGAAAGGACTTTCTGCCCATTGGGACAAAACTGTATAAAGAAGCTGCGACCACCCAAGCCCACCCTTCCCTGAAAATGCCTCTGGACTGGAACTTGGTGCTGTGAGTTAAGCTGCCTAAGGGAACTTGAGACAAGACAAAGGTGACACTATTGTCCCATTAGCTCAGGGCTGGGGAGAAGTAAACAAGGCTGCAGAGAAAAACCTATCCACAACAAAGCCAAACCCAGCAGCTGTCCTGAAAATCAGCTCTGTCTGCCTTCAAGGTGGGCAAGTCATAGCCACAGACTCGTCTGCTGAGGCCAGGTTTGCACACAAACCTCCCATCAAAGACCTCCACAGTGCCCCCAGACCCATTCCTGAGGCCTTGCACCAGATGACTGCAGGGCACGCAAAGTAACACAACAGATCTGAAAATCCAGAAGCCAATTGATGGCAGACTCAAAGGACAGACAGATGCTAAAGATTTTCTATTATTTCAAAGTAGCAATAGACAGAGTCCAACTTGCCCCACCCCAGGGAGGCATCTGGGAGGTCCCACCTTGCCCAAATCTGCATGAATCCATTGGAGTCTTACGTTTTGCAAGACCTCACCACAGAGGAAACCAGAAGAGGATTTGATGGTATGCCAATGGGATCCATGGAACGGTGATGTTTTTCACTTCATCTGTCACTCTCCTTCTTCCCCTTCTTCCCAACCCCCCATCACCCCCCGCCACCCCCCCACTTCTTTTTCTTTTCCTTTCTCTCTCTCTTCCTCACATTTACTGTTACATAAAATCCAGACTATTGATTTTGGCATATGGTCTCATTTGCCCCTCAATTCACAGGCCTCTCCCTAATAATTGTAATAACCAGATGATAACAACCCACTGAAACTTGATGAAACTTGAACAGACCTCATTCACCTTTAAGCACCTTAAGCAACCACTAGACGGGAAAAAAAAGTATAGACCAGTACATTTAGAAAATGTTGCATTCCTTCAGTGCAAAAAAAAAAAAGCACAATCAGTAGAGCATATATTGTTCATCCACTCAGCTGTGCATTGTGGTGGTGTTCACAGGGGTCTTAGGATGAGAGAAGAGATGAGGATCTGACTCTTGATTTATTATTTTATGATATATATTCTATTAAAATTATATTAAAAGAATAGAAGAAAGGATTTCATCAGAAGGCTAGCTAAGAATAGAAAAAGAAAGAATGAATAACAAAAGCTTGTGTCTCAGACAGAGAGTCCAAGCCAGCTGACTGTGAGTGGCCATTAATTAGAAACAACTCTAGGAGACCAATCACAGATGCACCTGTTGCATTCCACAGCAGCAGATAACCATTGTTTACATTTTGTCCCTGAGGTCTCTCAGCTTCTCAGGAGAAAAAACCCAAAGGATTTTTCATAAAGCATGTCTGTGGCAGTGCAGACCACTGAACTGCTGCACCAGAAGACGGGCATTATCCCATCCTGTATTTCCCTTTGGCATTCTCTCTCAGAGTGCAGATGAGACAAAACCAAAAAGTTCAACTTGAGTCAATCTTTACCTTCAAAGGAAATTCAGGAACTTTCTGCAGAGGCCAATGCTCTGCACGCTGATGAACTCCTTGCAGAGGCCAATGCTCTGCACGCTCAGGAACTTTGCAGAGGCCAATGCTCCGCGAACAATTCCCCTGGCGAATGGCCCAGTGAAGCCGCCTGCAGGAGCCCAGGCTGCGCACAAGCAGCCAGGGCCGCGTTCTCAGGCAACTGAGGCCGCGCCGCTGTCACAGACGCTGCCGCCGCCTTCGTGGTTTCCAGGCAGCCGCGGAACCCGGCAGCCGCCGCCCTTTCCCGGATCCTGCCCCTCCCGGCCCCGCACGCCCCCCAAGATGCTGCCGGGGCTCGGGGGCTTCGTCTGCCTGGGCTGGGGCTCGCCTCCCCTGCGGGACAAGGTGAGGGGGGGTCCCCGGGGGTCGTGTCCCCCCGGGAGCGTGTGTGAGTCCCCCATGTCCCCCCCCAAGCCGGGGTCACCCCCTTTTCTCTGCCCAGAGCTCCTGAGCCAGCTCCTGCTGCCCCCTGGGAGGGGCTTTGGGGAGCCCCCCGGGGACCCCCTTGAATGCCCATTCCTGGGCACTGGGACCCTTCGCATCTCCTTCCCCAGCTGCAGGACCCCCTGCACCCCCTTATTCTGCCCCGACAACCCCTGCACCCCCTTTCCCGGGTATCCTCCTCTCCCAGCCCCTGGATCCCCCGTTTCCATGAGCCCGGGGACCCCCGGACCCCATTCCCGGCCAGCCCGGGGCACCTCAGCCCCAGGCCTTCCTTGGCCCGGCGAGCGGTGACGTCACTGCCGACTCGGGCCGCCATTGGCCAGCAGCAAAGAGCGGCGCCAATGGCGGGGCCGGAGGCGGCTCAGGGGCCGTGAAGAGCCTTGAGCTGTGAGGGGCCATGAGGGCCCATGAAGGGCCGTGAGGTGTCACTCTTGCGCCCAGAATGACACAGGAACAGGCAGGAGGCAGTATTGCAGAAAGACTAAAAGAAGGTTTAATTCAAGAGAACCGTGCGGTTTTTATAGTCATACGATATATTCTGTTTGATTGGCTAGTTAACAAAAACATTCTTTAGACACCGTCCTTGAGAAGAAGAGAAAGATGAAGTAGAAGAACACCACCTGCAGATTGTTTATACTGAAGTTCTCACATTCTTACAACTTGCTACTAATTCTCACAAGCTGCTGTGAGAAACACTTGCTGTTTCTCTCTCTCTGTCCCATGGCATCCACAGTGAGGGGCTGTGAGGGGTCTTGGGCAACTGTGAGGGAGCCATGAGGGGCCTGTGAGGGACCATGGGGAACTGTGTGGTGTTATCTTTTTATACTAAAAACTACGTGTACACTATTTACAATAACTTCTCAATGCTTATCACCTATCTTAGACAGTGAGTTTTTACTCTAATCTAAAAATGCCAACATCACTTAAAAGATGGAGGAAGGAAGGAAAGGAAGGAAAGGAAGGAAAGGAAGGAAAGGAAGGAAAGGAAGGAAGGAAGGAAGGAAGGAAGGAAGGAAGGAAGGAAGGAAGGAAGGAAGGAAGGAAGGAAGGGTGATAAATGAATTCACTGGATTCAAGGATCACACAATTATAAATTTATTATTATTATTATTATTATGCAAGCAAGAATAAGCAAAGTTCAGCGCTGGGCGGCCGGGAGTCTCCGCTCCTCTAGGCTCGCACCGTTCCTATCCCCACAGTCCACCTTTTATTGCCTTTTTCTCCCGGGTCCAGGGATGACGTGGTCTGTCTTTTGCGCTTGCTCGTTCAGTTGCTAGGGGGTCTTTTTCTGCCTTCTGGTGGTCGTGGGATGAAGGCTCCAAGTCTTCCTCTTTTAACTGCTGAGTGAACTTTTCCTTCTAAGGCATACCTATACAGTGGAATTTTCAGAACACTATATGATTCCTGCAAGCCTAAGCAATTCTTGTGAGTTTAGGGATTGTTATTACAGCTCTCCTCTGTGACTTCTTAGGTGAACTTTTCTTTACCATGGAATTCCCACAGCGCTATAGGATTCCTGCAAGCCAAGCAACCATATGTGAACCATATGTGCCTATACATTTAAAAATCAAGCAGTTTTAGCTATTTAGATATAGCTTTGATATTGTATAATTATTTAGCTATTGATTAAATTAATGAACAAACGTATTGCTACTTAGTACAGGTGCCGTGCCTTTTTGTCCGCCTCTGGCAGAGCTGAACGCCGATCCAGCGCGTCCCTGCCGACGGAGCAGCTCCCGCGCACCGAGCCGCGAAACCGCGCACCCCGCCCCGCTCCGTCGGCTGGCAGGCGGGAACGGCGGCGCAGGCGGGATTTTTAAAGTCACGGTTACCGCAGATAAGGACAATGTTCAGCTGAGTGACAGTGAAGCAAAATGGCAATCCAGGAATAAATGTTCCTGGTCACAACATCCTCCATTCACATGGATGGTTTCTCACTGGCACACAGGAGCAAGGGAGGAACCCAAATGCATCATTGTACACAAAGTCAGACATGTTGAGGGATGACCAGATCTCCCAGGGATATGGAAACCTCCCCTGAAAAGCCAGTCCAGGGAGAGCCTGAGGTGTTTTGTGGTTGCAGGCATGAAGATGCTCAGGAGCTTCCACAGATGCTCAGGATGGTGCCTGGATCTCGCTCTGGCAATGCCAGTGGCTCAGCTGAGAGCTGTGGCAATGATTTACACTGCACTGAGAGGGGCCACAGTCCTGCAAGGGTCTTTCATCAGGAGCAAACAGCAGCCTGGAGGGTGGGGAATGCTGGATCTGTACCAGGGCTCATCCTTCACCTTCATGTGGAGCTGCCCCCAAAGTTGCCATGGATCACTTTTTATTTTTCTCCTGTTGGGTCTATTTTGGAGCAGCTGTTAGATGTGGCTTTTTATGGTGATCCTGTGGGAAGCAGCCGTTTGCCTGCTGTGATATCCTCACAACTAATACTAACTCCTCATTGCCTTTAGTTTGATTTGGGGTTTTTTATCTGTTGGATTGGTTTGCGTGGGTTTGTTTATTTGGGTTTTTGTCTGTTTGGGTTTGAACTTTTTATTTGCTTTTCTATAAATGACTGGTTAAGTTGGCATAGCCAAACTCAAGAAAATGTAAACCAGGTTCAACTTTCCAGAAATTCCTTTAGCCTGGGTTTAGCTGCACCCCCAGGCTCAGGATCACCAGTATATTTGCAGGTTTTACTCTGCATCATCAGCCTGTCCAGACTCTGCTTGGTGTTTCAGAAATGGAGAAGACAGTGGACATTGTGCCAAGCTTCCTTTCCAACAGAAAAACCTGGGTCAGCATGACAGAAAAGAAGAAAAAAATAAAATAAAATTCACCAGTTAGAACAGAACAAGTGTCCCACCATTTCCCCTTCCACTGTTATTAATTTTGTACAATTGAGAGGCAAACCTTGGTCTAAAGCTTCCATCTCTCCATAGTTCCTGATACTATTTGCTACCCTTCAGCCTTGACATCCCCTGATCTGACTGACTGCTGTCCAGCTGGGGCTGGGGATGCTCAGCCTGGAAAGAGGAGACGCTGGGAGGCCTCACAGTGGCTGTGCAGGACTGGAAGGGTCCCACAGGAAAGAAGGGGACAGTGTTCAACAGGGCCTCTGCTGACAGGACAAGGGGGATGGCTTTCAAGTGCAGGAGGCTGATTGAAGCTGGATCTAAGGGAGCTGCTGTTTTACACTGAGGGTGGTGAGGCACCGGCCCAGGCTGGGCACAGAGGCTGTGGGTGCCCCATCCTTGGCAACAGGGCTCCCCCAAGGCCTGGGGGAAGATTGCTCAGCTTGGAACAAGATGATCTTCAGGGTCCCTTCCAAGCCCAACCATCCAGGGATCCCCGCTGCCCACTTCAGTTGGCCCTGGACTCCTGGGAACTGTGATGTCACATCCCCTGTTCCAGGTGGAACTGCCAGCACCCAGCAAAGAGCACAACTCAACCACTGGCCCTTGTGTCAGCCCACGCTGCACTCTGCTCCTGTCCACCCCTGCCACCCTTCTTGTCACCTGCTCCCTCCATCAGTCCTGAGAGCTCCCCAGTGCCTGGATTTTGTCATCCACCACTGCAGGATGCTCACGTTTGTCGTGAGGAAGGTATGGTGCCATTCCATGGAGGGGGACACCGCCAGCTGCCCAGGTGGGGTGCAGCTCTGTGGGATGGTGTGGGACAGGGACCCCACTCTGAGGTTTTGCCACCTCTGCAGGCTGTCACCAACAGAGAGGAAGAGATGAAGGTGGATATCCAGACTCAAACAAAGGAGGATGTGGAGATGGAGGAAGAGACTGGAGAGGAAGAGATGGAGGTGGATATGGATGTGGAAGAAGAAATGGAAGTGGATGTGGATGAGGAAGAGGAGATGGAAGTGGAAATGGAAGAGTACATTGAAGACATGGACATTGATGAGAAAGATGAGGAAGAGCCTATGATCTTGGCATGAAGACCAACGCCAGCAGCAGGACAGGCATGCGGTCCCCACAGGCAGAGTGGGTCCCCTGCTGCCAGGCTGGAGCTGGGCTGGTCCCTGCTCAGGGACGTGGCACCCCGTGCGCTGGAGTCTGGTGCCATCCGCAGCCTGTCCTGTGCTCGCTCTGGGCCACACGAGCTCCATCCCAGACCCAGCCAGGCTCAGCTCTGGCAGCAAAGTCCTGCTGTGCCAGCATGTGCCAGCCTGGGGGCACATGGAAGAGCCCTCTGTGCCTGATTGGAGTGACCACAGCACACTTGCTTTTCGTCCAGGACTGATGGACATTCCAGACAGGGATGCCACCCTTTTGTACATAGGTTTTACAGTTTGTCGTCTTCAGGAATGGGATTTAGGACTTTTTTTTGTCTTCTGCAAATACATTTCATATATTTTTACTAGATAGGTTCTTATGTATATACGTTCCATGGATTGCTCTTGTTAGAAATATTCTTACATTGTAAAACTGTTCGGTATTGTTGCTGTTCTTCCGGAAATAAACAAATTTTCTTTTTCACATCCCAGTTCTCTTTGCATTTACTTTGGGCACAGGCAGCATTTGCAAACTTGTGGTTTCCACTTGCTCCAGGTTTCGAGGGCTGGAGGTCCCTGGAGGAGCTGGCACAGCCACCCCAGGAGTGAGGGTCCCTGTGCACAGAGGGGTCCCACTGACTGAGGTCACCCTGTGCCTGCAGTTTCTCTGGACACACTTGGGAGCTGCAGGGGCAAATCCCAGCGTGTCCTGTGCCATGGGATCCCATGTTGGAGCAGGGCTGAGCCTGCCTGCTCCTGCAGAGCCTCAGCCATGGTTCTTCCCTGGGCAGCCCCAGGGCTGATGAGGGTGCACTGCAACCCCTGCTCCTGAGCACCCAGAGGGGCTGGAGCAGCCTGCAGAGCCTCAGCCCTACATGGACCAAGATTTTCCTTGGAAACCCCCTCTGTCCCCAGACTCTGGTACAAGCACAACAGGAATTGATCCTCCCAGTTAAAGGAGTTAATTGGCAAAAATTTGTCCCTGGGACTTTCTAGTACAGCAAATGTCAGCACTTGGAATCCCTGTTCTGCACTCCCTGGTCAGGCACCAAAACATCTGAACCTGACAGAACATCTTTAATTAGCACCAACCTGCAGAGAGCTATGGGGGAGAACCTACCCCCAAGCACCCAGAGAAACACTTGGCATTGATAGTCTGGGGCAAGAGCTGAAACTAAAGCATTCTAATGCCAAGAGAGAGGATTTTTATTGCTGAATTCATTCTCCAAGAACAAGAATGAAAGCTTTTGGTGTCCTCACTAGCCACAGATGTGTACTGCCAAGGTTTGCTTCTGGGTTATGATTGATTTTTATTAATCTGCTCAGAACTCTGATGCTGTTCCTGGCTAAGGTGTAGAGATGATATTTCAGAGCCAGATGAGCTCAGCACAGCTTCTGCAACACACAGTTTCCAGACCCAGACATTCAGGCCATGCAAACTGATACTTTTTCATCTCTGTGCAAAGATCAGCATTAGGACATCACTGACGTACCACACACTTCTCAGATCTGTCCCTTTCATCCAGCTCTCCCCAGTCACTTCACAGACTTCACTCCAAGCAGTTTATCTCTGAGAGAGTTCAGTGGCACATGGGATTTAATCCTGGTTTTTCTTCATCTTCTCCTGAGCTGTCTCCAGACTCGGTGTGTGGGCACTGTCTGACAGCAGCAGCATTAACGTTGCCACCTCCCTGACACTGAGGTTCATGTCACAACTTTTCATCAAAAGCAGCAAATCAATGATTCCCACTGTGTCCCACACAGCTCCATGGGGAGTTTGTGTGGCTGCAGTTCCAGCACCAGCCCTAGTGCACAGGAATTTCAGAAGATACAGAAGGAATCAGCCATTCACAGAGAAAAACATCAGTTTGCATGGCCCAGATCCCCACAACACTGCAGACTCTGGTAACCCAGAACCTGCATTTACACTTTGGTCTCTGGGCCTTACTTTTCCTCTCACTAAACTTCTCCCATTTTCCCCTCTTGCTCAGCTTCCCAAGATAATTAAAAGCAGCATTAGGAGCAGGGATAGGTAATGGGAACTGTCCCAAGGCTTGACAAAATTTCTCTTTTCAGGCCTGACAATTCCAGCCAAGGAGAGAGGAAAAGCCCGCATGGAAGAGGTGTGAAATCAAAGCAGTAATCAAATTTAGGTACAATGAGAGAAGCTGAAGAGGTTTTCAATGTTCAGAACAAGATTAGCAGCTCCAGGCACAGGAGGGATGCGACATTTTCCCCGCTGCAACAACTCTGTGATGCAAATTGCATCTCAAATCCTTCTCCCCAGCTCGGGGACCCGTTCAGCCACAAACGTGGTGCTGAATGTTTTAAAGCAAAGTGGAAGCTGGTCAGAGAGGTGGTTTGCTAATCAAAACCACAGAGGACAGCTTGGAAGCACCAGCTGGAGCAGAGAGAGGCAGAGCCTGGCCCTGAGGTGCAGCACAGCCTGAAACTCTAACCAAATAAAGAACTTGCCACTTGTTTTTTTCCCTCAGGAGCTACAGAAGGTGCTTGATGGAATCCCTGCCTCCTTCACACTGCATCAGCATGAAGAGGAGCACAAGAATGAAGATTACAGCACCTTCTGCTGCTGCTTCCATCTCCTGACTCAAATCTCACCAAAATCTGTCACTACTGGGCCTTCCCAAAGCCCCAGATTCACTCAGTCCTTGCAGAATTTCAGTTCTGAGGAGCAGGAAGGGAGATGAAGGCACTTGCAGACACCAGAGATGCAATTGCTGCCTGAGGTGCATTTCACTGCCCAGCTTAGTGCCTCTAAAACCATCAAAATCAGCCCCTTTGAGAGCACCAAGCCAACAGCAGGACATCAGGGCCTGCGCATGGTTGGAAATGGCATTTTTTATTATTCCTTTCCCAGTCTCTCAGTTCATGGTGCCATTGCAGGGCTTAATCCCATCATTCAGCAGCAAGTCTTGGCAATGAGCTTCAGATGGATTTTTAGTGCTGAGCAAATAAGAGGCAATTTTACTTTGTCTCCAATGAATGAAATTTCACCTAAATCGGACAAACTCTGTGTTCTGAGGCTGGCCAGGCACCAACCACTGCCAGGTCCCCAACCTGAATGTCACATTGCTCTAATATTGAAAAGTTAAATTTATTTGGCTTTGTGTACAAGATTATTCTCTCTCAAAAGAATTGGAATCCGTATCATTGCATTTCCAAGCACTAACCTCAGACCAGCCACAAAGAGCACAAGAGACAAGAAAAGAAATAGAGATTTCTAAGGAGATGGAAATTGAATGCTGAGGTTTTTCCCATGATAGAAAGTTTCATCAATTATCACCTGCCAGCTCCTTGCCTTCACTTGTGTGGCCACCACTGAATACACTCGCAGATAAGAAAATGTTTGTCCTACTGAAAACTGGCACTAGAAGCAGAAAAAGGCTCAGATATCTGGATTAAAAGACAACATAATGAAAAGAGCTGCCTTATAATAGCAAGGTATGATGGACAGCAGGAATGGCTGAAGCCAGCAGAGAGAAGTCCATGAACTATTCAATGCTACAAAGATTTCTGACAAAACCCCCAAGAACCCAAATGCAACATTTTGTCTGGCAGAGCTGACAGGAACCCTGTGCATTTAATTCAGTCATTGGCAGCAAATAGAAATCAGCTTGAAGCTCCTTTGGTCCACTACTACTTACTTTTTTTCACCCAAAAATGTAATTACATCTACTTTTTGGGAAGAAATTACTGCTTTGAGTGCTTCAATGCAAAGAGTTTCTTCCCATACCCACTCCTAATCAGTCGCCAAGAGAAATATTTTCTAAAAAGATCTCTTCCAAATTTTGGAGTGACTTTCAACATAAATCACTTGGTTATTTTGCTCAAAATGCTAAGGGAATTGAATTGGGCTCCCTCATCTTAAAAAGAAGTGTTTCTTCCTAGCTCTTCACAAAGAGGAACAAACACTTGGTTGCAGCAGACTGAAGGAAGGAAGAGGTTTCTTTCCCCCTGAGCTGCACAATAGGAGACAATTTTGTTGCCAAGAGGCAACAAAACCCAGCCAATTCCCAGTTCTTTTAGTGCAAGAGAAAAGTTCTGAGGATCCCAGCTGTGGGAGACACAGAGTGGCAGGAGCAGGGGATCTGCTGGGGGGTTTGGGGTGGGGGGCAGATGAAAGAAATGTTCAAGCAAAACCTGTGGGAGCTCAAGACTCCATCCCTCAGAGGAGAAACTGGATTTGACCCCAATGCCATTCAAATCCAAAAAACACTGAGGCATTTCCCCAAGCTCTGCTGGGCCGTCAGGTACAACCCAAATCCCTCTGTGGGACCAGGGCAGCAGATCCCTGGCACTGGACAGGGATGCTCCCCTGGGAAGCCACCTGCATTGCCCACGGCACTCACAAGACCTGCTTCTAAAGACCCAAACATCCATTATAATTGCATGGATTTGGTGCTGGCTCAACACTCAGAATGTTGACAGCACAAAGTCCAGTTCTCACACTGACTTCTCCAAGTTTTGCAACAAGCCTGCAAAGAAGGAAACACAGCAAAGAAATTCCAAACAGGGGCCCTAATCAAGGTAATAAAATGCCACGTGCCTGTGTTTGCTCAGGGAAGAATAGTGCTCCTTATTAAATCATTACAAACAATTAAAGCAGCAGAGGGGAGGAAGACAGAGCTTTTGGGGCAAATTTGGAGACCTCATCTATGGGTGGATGGAGCACCTAGGATTTTCCCAATTGCTAGGAATGGTTCCCCAGGTCCTTGGTGTAAAATGTGGCTCCCCAGCAAGTGAAGATCTGCAAGACAAGAAACAATTTAGGCAATTGGTGATGCATCTTTCTAAATCGCTCTCCTTTCTCTCTTACAGTACTGATTTAGGTGCACTACCTGGCTTGTTTTTGCTTGTTACTAAAATCAAGCGCACATTTTTTATTTTTATTATCATCTTACTCTGTGGTTCCTTCATATTCCCAGTAAAAGAAGACCATTATTTCCAGTGATGTGTCCTTTAAATCGCCTCAGTCAATTGGCAGAACACCAGGAGGCCCCTGAGGAGCCGGGGCGCTGGGAAGCCCTGAGGAATTGGGTGTCAGAGGGCACAAGCAGCCCCCAGGCAGCCGCCTTGTCCCTGGCACCCGGCTGCTCTGGCGCTTCCCCAGAGCGTCTCCCAGGCCTGCGGCAGAGCCCTCCAGGCCGGGCCTCAGCAGGAGGGTGGGGACACCCCTGAGGTGCCCAGGCTGGGCTGGCTGGGCACAGGGAGGGCAAAGCTCCCCTGCTGGGGCATGGGATGAGGCAGTGGGAAGCCAGAGAACCTGAGATTTTACCCCCAAACGTTCTGTCTTTGCCCTAACATTTACCTCAGGTTTTGTCACAAAATGATGTCTATGTGCCCTCTAGAAATTACTCAGACTTTTCCCTCAAAAGTTATTTTTTCCTAGAGATCACCTCAAATTTTCCTGCTCAAATATTTACTACATGTATTCGACAGTTCACCTCCAATTTCATTATTCTCACAGTCCAGTGATTACCTCAACTGGAAAGCCCAAATGTTCATTTCATGCCGTACAGGAGACACCAGGTAATTCCAGCATTCCTGTGCTATGAAGTCCTCTCCCTGGAAGCTACTGCAGCTTTACCCCTGGCCAAGTGAAACACTCCCTGGTGCTGACGCAAGCCTGGCCCATGCTCCTCGGTGTGTATGAGCGCAGGGCAGCCCCAGGGCAGCTCCCCCAAGGCTTCTGCAAGGCCGCCCGGCGCCCGGCCCCGCGGGGCGGCCCCAGCGGGTTCGAGTTGCCGCCCGCGGCTGAGGGGAGCGGCGGGGCGGGGCCGCCCGCGCCTGGGCGGGAAACGCTCCCTGCGGCGGGGAGCGGGCGGCGGCGGCGCAGCGGGGAGCGGCCCGGCCCTGCCGTGTCCCTCAGGGCGAGCCCACGGCCCCTCAGCGGCCCTGGCGTCCCTTCAGCCAGCGGCATGTGCGCTCAGCCACACGCGGCGTGCCCGTGTCCCCCTCACTTTCCCTTAGTGACACCGCCTCACCCTGGGAGACACGACAGACACCCGCCTCCCTTCAGGGACTCTCGCTGGCCTCAGTGGCATGCAGGGCATCTGCATCCCATTCAGAGACTGTCATGACACCTCAGGGACCCACGAGGCATCTGCCTTCCCTTCAGTGACAGAAAGGCACCTGCAACCTGCTGGGGAAGCCTCAAGTCTGCTCAGTGACCCCATGTGCCCTCAGCATTGGGACACCCACTTTTCTTTCAGTGACCCTCACATCCCGTCAGCAAATCAAGAGGCACCAGCCATCCTATGGGTGACTCAGAGCGAGTGCAGTGGGTCATGGTGGCCAGGGGCAAGCAGCAAGCAGAAAGCCAGGGCTGGGGAAAAGGCTCTGCTCTGCTTACAGCATGGGCTGAGGGCCGGGAGAGCTCCATTTCCCCCTTGAGATGTTGGAGACAGGGCCTTTCACCCTCCTTACAGGGCTGCCCCTCGCTGCATGCAGCCAAAGGAGCACGACGGCAAAAGGCCAAGGACAGCAAAGCAAAGAGCCAGCCCTGCACACAGGGAGGTGACCCAGTGCAAAGCCAGCGTGGCACCCGAAGGTGCCTGCCACTCTCATGTGTCCCTGCCCTGGGAATGCCAGCAATGCCCTTTGTCCAGAGGGCCTTTCTGTGGCCCCTCTGGGCTCAAAGCTGCTGCTCTTCTGGCTCAATGGAGCCTAAAGCCACAGAACTCGGCCTCCCCCACAGCAAGAGGAACAAGAATCAGAGAGCAGACAGTGGAGCTCAATGCCTAAGGCTGAGGGGCCGGGGGCTCCAGTCTGGAGCACAGGGAGGGCACACGCCCAGCCCCACAACTCCTGGCCTCACAGCCCTGGAAGGCCAGGGCCAGGGTTCCACGCCTGATTCCAGGGGGTCCCTCACACTGCCCACTGAGGAAGCGCCAGAGCAGCCGGCTGTCAGGAGCAAGGCAGCGGCTGCCAGGAGGCTGCTTGTGGCCTCTGACAGCCCATTGCTCAGGGCTTGCCAGCGCCCCAGCCCCTCAGGCCCTGCCCCAGCCTGGCCAAGCTGCCCAGCAGCAGCGCTGCAGCCCCACAGCAGCTCCAGAGCAGCCCCATCCAGAGGCACCTGGGAGCCCTCAGCAAGGCAGGCAGCAGCACACGGGCGGGAGGACACGGATGGTGCTTCCTGCCTGGCACAGGGCTTGTGGCCATCTCCAGGCACCGCTCTGGCAGGGATCCCCGCAGCTCCGGCCCCTGCCCAGCCACTCTGTGGGGACCACAAAGGCTTCAGCAGAACCACCAAAGGCCAAGGGGCTTCTGGCCATTTCCCCTTGCCCACCGCATGCCTGGGCAGCTGGCTGAGCACAAGCACCCTTTTCCCCCTCTTCCCGTCTGCCCTACAGACCCTGGGCAGAAAAAAAAGTCTCCTGAGATTCTGTGTATTATAACATAGTCTATATTTACATAGAATAAAAAATAGAATGGAAGAAAAGTAAAATCTTAAAGAAAACTAAAAATCCCCACTGGCTCAGGTTGCCCCAGCAAAGAGAGCCTCCCAGATCAGCTCTCCTCAGAGCTCCAGCAGTGCAGCCAGCCGAGCCGTGACAGACGAGGCCGAGTCATCCATGCCCTGCGCAGCTGATCCTGCAGCCTCTGGAAGATGGAATATCGCCCACTCACTGTTGCTTGGAGGACATGCAGTGTTTGAAATGCCAGCTCTGACACAGCACTGCTCATGTCCTCCGTCAGGCTTTCAAGGGCTGCAAGAGAGAGGAACAGAGCTGTGGTAAATAGGTATGATTTGTGCTGACAAAATTGAAACAGTAATCAATATGGATGCAGTAATTAATATTTGGAAATAATAATAAAACAGTTAAAAGTTGCAATGCCAAGAAAAAAGGGAGAGAAAGGGTTCCACCCCCCCCTCCCTGCAGATGTTCAAGGACAGGAGGAAAATGCAGGAGATAACAGTTACTAAAAATTAACAGAAAGAGGGGAAAATCTGGTTGGGTCCCAGGAAAATGCCAGCTATAAGAGATTTATTGCTTTGATGCTTAAATGTAGTTAATATGTTACTTTTGGATTACATTGTACTGGCTTGGTGCGCATGTGTAACCCAAAGGTGAATTAAAGGACATCGAGGAAGAAGAGAGGCCTTCATCAAACAACGACCCCCAAAGACTTGTGCGACAACCAAAATGAGTGGTGGAGCATGCGCGGTAAAGGTGGTGATGAGTGTAATAAGTAGCAATATGTTTGTTAATTAATTTAATCAATAGCTAAATGATTATACAATATCAAAGCAATAACTAAATAGCTAAAACCGCTTGAATCTTAAATGTATAGCCACATATGGTTGCTTGGCTTGCAGGAATCCTATAGTGCTTTAGGAATTCCATGGTAAAGAAAAGTTCACCTAAGAGGTCACAGAGGAGAGCTGTAACAACAATCCCTAAACTCACAAGAATTGCTTAGGCTTGCAGGAATCCTATAGTGTTCTGAAAATTCCACTGTATAGGTATGCCTTATAAGGAAAAGTTCACTCAGCGGTTCAAAGAGGAAGACTTGGAGCCTTCATCCCACAACCACCAGCAGGCAGAAAAAGACCCCCTAGCAACTGAATGAGCAAGCGCAAAAGACAGACCACGTCATCCCTGGACCCGGGAGAAAAAGGCAATAAAAGGTGGACTTTGGGGATAGGAACGGTGCGAGCCTAGAGGAGCGGAGACTCCTGGCCGCCCAGCGCTGAACTTTGCTTATTCTTGCTTGCATAATAATGATAAATTTATAATTGTATGATCCTTGAATCCAGTGAATTAATTTATCACCCTTCCTTCCTTCCTTCCTTCCTTCCTTCCTTCCTTCCTTCCTTCCTTCCTTCCTTCCTTCCTTCCTTCCTTCCTTCCTTCCTTCCTTCCTTCCTTCCTTCCTTCCTCCCTCCCTCCCTCCCTCCCTCCCTCCCTCCCGCCCTCCCTCCATCTTTTAAGTGATGTTGGCAGTTTTGGATTAGAGTAAAAACTCACTGTCTAACATAGGTGATAAGTATTGAGAAGTTATTGTAAATAGTGTACATGTCATTTTTAGTATAAAAAGATAACACCACACAGTTGCCCATGGTCCCTCACAGGCCCCTCATGGCTCCCTCACAGTTGCCCAAGAGCCCTCACAGCCCCTCACTGTGGATGCCATGGCACAGAGAGAAACAGCGTTTCTCACAGCAGCTTGTGAGAATTATTAGCAAGTTGTAAGAATGTGAGAGTACAAACAATCTGCAGGTGGTGTTCTTCTACTTCATCTTTCTCTTCTTCTCAAGGACAGTGTCTAAAGAATGGTTTTTTTAACTAGCCAATCAAACAGAATATATCATATCGCTCTATAAAAACCGCACGGTTCTCTTGAATTAAACCTTCTTTTAGTCTTTCTGCAATACTGCCTCCTGCCTGTTCCTGTGTCATTCTGGGCACAAGAGTGACACCTCACGGCCCCTCATGGCCCCTCAGGGCCCCTCACAGCTCAAGGCTCTTCACGGCCCCTGAGCCGCCTCCGGCCCCGCCATTGGCGCCGCTCTTTGCTGCTGGCCAATGGCGGCCCGAGTCTGCAGTGACGTCACCGCTCGCCGGGCCAAGGAAGGCCTGGGGCTGAGGTGCCCCGGGCTGGCCGGGAATGGGGTCCGGGGGTCCCCGGGCTCATGGAAACGGGGGATCCAGGGGCTGGGAGAGGAGGATACCCGGGAAAGGGGGTGCAGGGGTTGTCGGGGCAGAATAAGGGGGTGCAGGGGGTCCTGCAGCTGGGGAAGGAGATGCGAAGGGTCCCAGTGCCCAGGAATGGGCATTCAAGGGGGTCCCCGGGGGGCTCCCCAAAGCCCCTCCCAGGGGGCAGCAGGAGCTGGCTCAGGAGCTCTGGGCAGAGAAAAGGGGGTGACCCCGGCTTGGGGGGGGACATGGGGGACTCACACACGCTCCCGGGGGGACACGACCCCCGGGGACCCCCCCTCACCTTGTCCCGCAGGGGAGGCGAGCGCCAGCCCAGGCAGACGAAGCCCCCGAGCCCCGGCAGCATCTTGGGGGGCGTGCGGGGCCGGGAGGGGCAGGATCCGGGAAAGGGCGGCGGCTGCCGGGTTCCGCGGCTGCCTGGAAACCACGAAGGCGGCGGCAGCGTCTGTGACAGCGGCGCGGCCTCAGTTGCCTGAGAACGCGGCCCTGGCTGCTTGTGCGCAGCCTGGGCTCCTGCAGGCGGCTTCACTGGGCGATTCGCCAGGGGAATTGTTCGCGGAGCATTGGCCTCTGCAAAGTTCCTGAGCGTGCAGAGCATTGGCCTCTGCAAGGAGTTCATCAGCGTGCAGAGCATTGGCCTCTGCAGAAAGTTCCTGAATTTCCTTTGGAGGTAAAGATTGACTCAAGTTGAACTTTTTGGTTTTGTCTCATCTGCACTCTGAGAGAGAATGCCAAAGGGAAATACAGGATGGGATAATGCCCGTCTTCTGGTGCAGCAGTTCAGTGGTCTGCACTGCCACAGACATGCTTTATGAAAAATCCTTTGGGTTTTTTCTCCTGAGAAGCTGAGAGACCTCAGGGACAAAATGTAAACAATGGTTATCTGCTGCTGTGGAATGCAACAGGTGCATCTGTGATTGGTCTCCTAGAGTTGTTTCTAATTAATGGCCACTCACAGTCAGCTGGCTTGGACTCTCTGTCTGAGACACAAGCTTTTGTTATTCATTCTTTCTTTTTCTATTCTTAGCTAGCCTTCTGATGAAATCCTTTCTTCTATTCTTTTAATATAATTTTAATAGAATATATATCATAAAATAATAAATCAAGAGTCAGATCCTCATCTCTTCTCTCATCCTAAGACCCCTGTGAACACCACCACAATGCACAGCTGAGTGGATGAACAATATATGCTCTACTGATTGTGCTTTTTTTTTTTTTGCACTGAAGGAATGCAACATTTTCTAAATGTACTGGTCTATACTTTTTTTTCCCGTCTAGTGGTTGCTTAAGGTGCTTAAAGGTGAATGAGGTCTGTTCAAGTTTCATCAAGTTTCAGTGGGTTGTTATCATCTGGTTATTACAATTATTAGGGAGAGGCCTGTGAATTGAGGGGCAAATGAGACCATATGCCAAAATCAATAGTCTGGATTTTATGTAACAGTAAATGTGAGGAAGAGAGAGAGAAAGGAAAAGAAAAAGAAGTGGGGGGGTGGCGGGGGGTGATGGGGGGTTGGGAAGAAGGGGAAGAAGGAGAGTGACAGATGAAGTGAAAAACATCACCGTTCCATGGATCCCATTGGCATACCATCAAATCCTCTTCTGGTCTCCTCTGTGGTGAGGTCTCGCAAAACGTAAGACTCCAATGGATTCATGCAGATTTGGGCAAGGTGGGACCTCCCAGATGCCTCCCTGGGGTGGGGCAAGTTGGACTCTGTCTATTGCTACTTTCAAATAATAGAAAATCTTTAGCATCTGTCTGTCCTTTGAGTCTGCCATCAATTGGCTTCTGGATTTTCAGATCTGTTGTGTTACTTTGCGTGCCCTGCAGTCATCTGGTGCAAGGCCTCAGGAATGGGTCTGGGGGCACTGTGGAGGTCTTTGATGGGAGGTTTGTGTGCAAACCTGGCCTCAGCAGACGAGTCTGTGGCTATGACTTGCCCACCTTGAAGGCAGACAGAGCTGATTTTCAGGACAGCTGCTGGGTTTGGCTTTGTTGTGGATAGGTTTTTCTCTGCAGCCTTGTTTACTTCTCCCCAGCCCTGAGCTAATGGGACAATAGTGTCACCTTTGTCTTGTCTCAAGTTCCCTTAGGCAGCTTAACTCACAGCGCCAAGTTCCAGTCCAGAGGCATTTTCAGGGAAGGGTGGGCTTGGGTGGTCGCAGCTTCTTTATACAGTTTTGTCCCAATGGGCAGAAAGTCCTTTCTAACAATTTTTAAGCCATTAGCCATAACATTCCAGTCTCTCCCAAGTCCTGTGAGGAGCAGCTGAGAGAGCAGGGGTGCTTTAGCCAAAAGAAGAGGATATCCACTCTAGCTATTTTAAAGTAATACTTAAACTGCAGCTTTGTCTGTTCTAACTATTGCTAATGTTCAGATTTTTAGCTCCAGGTTTCAGTATGATCCATCTTTGAATTGCACAAGGCAGCCCTATAGTTCAAATAAAGTCCAACTAGAGGCCTAACATACTAGCTACTTACACCAAACAAGCACTTAGCTACTTTCAAATCATAGAAAATTTTTAGCACCAATAGATGCCTTGAATGTGCCATGAATTGGGTTCTGGATTTTCAGAGTTCCATTGTTGCTTCTTCCAGTTTTGTTGAGGCATTGTCACTCATCTGGGGATCCTGCCTTCAAAATGGCTTCCGGATTCCCAAAGAAGACCTCGACACCTCGTCTTTTGTCCAGAGAAAGACTGACATCTTTCACTGTAAGTGCCCACTGGGCTGTGTTAAGGCTGCAAACTGCCCTGGTGTCCCTGCTCTCCCTGCCCCTGCTTTAGTGCAAGCAAGAAAATGCTTTAAGTAGGTAATAAGCAGAAATATTCTAGTAAGGCTACAAAACGCAAGTAATAAACGACACAATTATGAAGGTTTCTTTTGAGATGAACAGAGGGGGGGAATTGTAGGAATCTACAAAATTAGAGGGTTTTGGGAAAGCTGCAAAAGGCAGCCTCAGATACAGTAGAACTGTGATTAGAGCTAAGCAGCTGCCATGAGATAGGTCAGCAGAAAAATTATTTAAAAAGTAAAAAAGCAAGGACAAACAGAACAATGGTCTGTGTATTAACACTTGTCTAGAATAACTCCCTAAGCCACAGAAAAGTTTATCTAGCAAGAGATTAGGAGGGTTAAGGCTTAATAATGGAGCTCTGTGCATTGTGTTTTAAGGCTTACAAGCAGGTATTGTATTCAAAATAAGCAAGCATTGTTTGAACCAAAGGTACGTGTGCTTATAGTGGTTGGATAGAACTACTGTCAATGTGCTTTTGCTTTGTGTGATTGGTCAAGAAACTTATAAAGGAAGTTGTAACATTAAGTTCTTGGTCTGCTGCCTGGGATGTGAGCTGCTGGCATCTTCCCATTGTCATAATCATGTAATGAGAGTGATGCTGGAAAATAAAGCAGCTCAAGGCAGTTCCACAGCAGCCCTGTCCCGTTTGTGATTTGTAAATAGCCCCCTGCTGGTGTCAAGACCAAGCTGCCCTTGGGCACCTGAGCATGTTGGGGGGGAGCTCAAACTCTGCCCAAAGCCCTGTGAGACAGGGCTGGTCCCAGCTGGAAGAGCTTCCAAAGCAGCTGTTCTCTCCCAGCTCCTGTGTGGGCACAGATCCAGCCCTGCAGACACAGTGTACAGCAAAGCAAGTTATCTGCTGCAGCATGTCCAGAAGAAAATGTCTCAGCACCTTTGTGTCCCAGATATCTTTTATGAAAAATCCTTTCCTTAGGATTTTTCCTCCTGAGAAGCTGAGAAGCCTCAGGAACAAAATGTAAACAATGATTATCTGCTGCTGTGGAATGCAACAGGTGGATCTTTGATTGGCCCAGGTTGGATGTTTGTAATTAATGGCCAATCACAGCCCAGCTGGCTCAGACAGAGAGTCCAGGCCAGAAGCCTTTGTTCTCATTCCTTCCTCTTCTATTCTTAGCTAGCCTTCTGATGAAATCCTTTCTTCTATTCTTTTAGTGTAGTTTTAATATATTATATATCAGAAAATAATAAATTAAGCCTGCTGAACCATGGAGTCAGGTCCTCGTCTCTTCCCTCATCCTAAGACCCCTGTGAACACCATCACACCTTTGTTCTGCAGGATGGTGGAAATCTTCCTGTGCTGGGAATTGTCCCCTGATTTTGGTTTACCATGTGTTGATGGTATCTCTCCCAAAGGAGTTGGCTTCTCTTGAAAGCTCTGGATTGGTAGGAATCTTGAGGGCTGCACAGTTCTTTCCTGCTCCCTGGAGCCAGGGCCACAAATGTCCCTTGGTGTCTGGAGCTCATTTGACTGAAGATGCCCCACTGCTGAAGCTCTGTCCAGGAGATCCCTTTGTTTTCTTCTCTGCAGGGGTCTGTGAGCCCAGAGAGAGAAAACAAATGCTAATTAACAGAGAGAACTACAATTTGGACACATTCCTGTGCTCCTCACTCTTGGTACAATGTTCCTTTCTTGCCTCTCTTGGACTCAGCCAGCAGTGCTATCTCCTTGCTGTGAGTTCTCAGTGCTGTACAGGGATGGAGTCAGGGCAGTTCTGAGAGCTCGTCCCCATTCTTTGAAAAGGTCACTGCCTCAATCCAATGAACCTAAAGAGGAAAGAAATGCCCAAAGAGCAGAAATCCCCAACCATGTCACATGCAATCACGGAGAAGCTGATGGGACAGAGCCATGTGGTTGGAGTATGTGTATTGCACTCTGTATTGTAAATTTATTGGTGCTGAGTATTTCAGCAAGCAACTTCCAGGGCTTCCAGGACTGTCCTGGACAATGTGATCACAAATTGTTCAGCAGTGCCACTTGTTCAAGAAAAGCCTTTCTGAACAAGCCCAACTCTGAGGCTCCAGCTGGTTTATTTTTGCCTTTCAGCTGCTTCCCTTGAAGTTCCTGTGGGAGAAGTTTCTCACCATGAAGAAGAAGGCCAGCAGTGGCGGGAGTTTTCTACCCAGAATTGGCCCATGTGTAGACCTGGGGAAGACTGGTCCAAAGGTAGCCTTTTCCTGCTCTTCTCCTTTCTGTTTGATGGGAAGTTTGAAGAGGGTGTGTGCTTGTGACAGGCTTGCCTCCAGCCAAATACCTCAGTGTGCAGGTGCTGTTGTCATTGCAAGCTGCTGTTAGAGGTGGCCTGGGAGTCCTGATCTGCACTAAGCCACCACAAAGAAGCTCTGCTGAAGCTGCCTAAGTGTAGCTGCCATTGCTGAAACAATGGGGGGAAGGCTGGGGACACAAAGGCACAGCATTGCCATGTGCCATTCTACTGCTGAAGGAGCCACCTCTTGCTTTGGTGTGGTCACCATCAAATGCTCGGGGTCACAGGATTCCCTCTGGAGTGGCAGCGTTGGCCTTGGAAGGCCGAGGACCTGCAGGAATTACTTCAGCTTTAACAAAACAAATTGCCTTTATGCTTTGGGCTGGAACAATGTGTTGGAGCCTGAGGGGGTGTTAGATTTTGCAGGCTGCCAGATGTGCAGGGGACTGGCCTTGGGCAGAGGGGAATGGATGTGCTTTATCTGGATCAGTGCCTTCTTAGAGGTGTGTTTAAAGCTGCTTTTCTGGCAGGACTGGCTCAGTAGAAAGCACAGTCCCAATGGGTAGGTGACTGAGGTGAGCTGTTGTTATGAATGAGGTCCCTATATGTCTAATTTAATAAACCAACATTAGAATTTAGCAGCAATTTTAATTTGGCAGCAATTTTATATGAAATAATGCAATCAAATATAATCAAGCAGATCCAAAATAATTTGGCAGTGGTTTGGATAAAGCATAAGCAAAACCAGTCAGGATACAGGGGGGTTTTCTCACCCTGCCTCCCATTCAAAAGATAAAGAATCCAAAGACAACTTCTAGACTGGATGCTCATACATATACATCAATAATTTCCTGTCAATGTCCTCCTATTTTTGATTCTTGAAATCTATGTCACTGTACTGCACAGTGCGTGCTCTGCTTGTTTCTAAGGGGTCTTTTGATTTTGGTGGTCGCTTCCCACGCAGGCTTCTCCTCATCATCACTGTCCTTTGAACAACCCCACAAGCTGCACATGCACCCCAAGTCTTGTGGTATAGAAGCCAGCATTATATTCCAAAAAGAAGCCTTATGATTTCATCGATACCTGGAATCATCCCAATTTTGTCCATGTCAAGGCCGATTCTTTAATTATCCTGAGGCCTATTGCCTTTTGGGATGTGACTTATCTCAAACTACATCCTGCATCCTGTTTTCTCATGAACATCTGAAAACATCTGTTTTGTGACACTAATTCCATATCCTTTTCCTCTCTTACTTTTTAACAAATATTTTCTAAAATATTTAAAATATAGTTACAATTTTAGCACGAATCAGATTCATCTTTCACACTGTTGAGCAAGAAATTGGCAGCAAGGGCCATGTAACACACTGGTTAAGGATTGCCCAGACAGAGCAGGGGAGAGTTTTCTCCAAGCAATTCCTCTGCTCCAGAATCATTTGCTGTTGTTTTGGGCCCGTC
>NC_135271.1:9450000-9452500 GCF_051311805.1 Agelaius phoeniceus
CCTCGGCCGGTGCCTAGCAGCCAGCTTAGAACTGGTGCGGACCAGGAGAATCCGACTGTTTAATTAAAACAAAGCATCGCGATGTGATTTCTGCCCAATGCTCTGAATGTCAAAGTGAAGAAATTCAATGAAGCGCGGGTAAACAGCAGGAGTATCTATGACTCTCTTACTGCCTGAAACCTGGCCCCCCGGTTGGACAGGGGCGACACATTCGGAGGTGGGCTGACCACCCATTCCGTTCCCGATGTTGAATCCGGTCATGACTCAGCTATTCCAAATCCAAATCCGTTTCTCGGAGGAGGAAACTGGGGGTGGCCGTTACACCTTACTGGGGTATCGGTGGGCACTCAGACCTCCTGAGATGATTTTGTAACATCTACAACCACCAAATTGACAGAAAATGAATTGGGCTTGCTGGTGAATTTTTCTCTAGAACTGTATAGGTCAGATCTGCAGGAGCATGTACAGGGGGTGGTTCATTTTTCTGTTAATGGGGGGGTGTTGAACGGGTTTCCTGAGGTGTTTGAACAGCCTACACCACAACTGAGTGAAGGGGACGACTTAAATCCTAGTCCCCCTAAGGACGATGATCAGAATGTACTTGAGAAGGGAGGCAGTGGGAAGGGGGAAGAGGGTACACCAGAGGCCTTGCCTCCAGTGCCTGAGGTCCGCAGTGAACAGGCACCGGATGACATCGTGAAGGTGACTGTTCCTGACAAAAATCCACCATGTCCTTGCTGTGATACCCGGCTAAACTCGATGTTGGCCCTAATTTAACACCTTAAGGGGTCTCACGGGAGGAAGAGGGTGTGCTTTAGGTGTGCCAAGTGTGGGAGGGAGAATTTTAACCATCACAGTACTGTTTGTCATTTTGCAAAGTGCAAGGGTCCGAAGGATGCGGGGCCTCCAGTGGGAGAGTGGGTATGTGAGGTATGCAGTAGAGATTTTATGACTAAAATTGGCCTAGGACAACACAAAAGATTGGCACATCCACTGGTTAGAAACCAGGAGAGGATCGATGCTTCCCAACCGAAAGAAACATCAAACCGAGGAGCCCACAAAAGATGCTGGACAAAGGAGGAGGAAGAGCTTCTGGTCAAGCTGGAGGTACAGTTCGAGGTCACAAAAACCTTAATAAGCTCATCTCGGAACACTTAACAACCAAAACAGCTAAGCAGATTAGTGATAAAATGAGAATGCTGCTCAGGAAGAATGAAATGGGTGGGGGAGCAGCTGGGAACTTGAAATCAGAACCTGGGTCGAGTCATCAATCCCAGGCAGGAACTGTAAACAATGGACTTGGGGGGAACCACCAGCCGGGTGGACCAGCTGCTGGGAAGGGAACAATAGAGACATCTGGACACCACCTTGATAGGGATAACGGTCTCCCGGAAGCCGTTGGCCAGCAGAGGGTGGAGCGACTGCAGGCTCGTTATCAAAAAAGGATCAAAGAACGTTTATCAGATGGGACAATTAACAACTTCCCCAGAGCATTTGAACAGTTATTAGAAGGCCAAAAGGTGCGACCACTGCTCAATCAGACAGGATTGGAGCGCAGGACTGCTTTGGTTGCCTGGAATCAGTGAGCCAGATAAGAACAGGACTCCAGGGGAAAAACAAAAAGGAAACTCAGGAGGAGCAGCCAAGAAAACAGTTTCAGAAGTGGATGAAAGACAGAGTGATCAAAAGAGGTAACTACCTCCGCTTTCAGCGTTTATTCCATCTAGACAGGGGGAAATTAGCGAAGATCATTTTGGACGATATTGAATGTCTGTCCTGTGATATATCACCCAGTGAAATTTATTCGGTATTCAAGGCCAGATGGGAAACACCTGGACAATTTGCCGGCCTTGGGGACTTTGAAATTAAAGGGAAGGCCCACCATAAGGCCTTCAGGGACTTAATTACGACCAAAGAAATTGAAAAGAATGTGCGGGAAATGAGCAAGGGCTCGGTCCCAGGTCCAGATGGGATTGCCCTTGGGGACATCAGGAAGATGGATCCCGGGTATGCCCGGACTGCTGAGCTCTTCAACCTGTGGTTAACATCTGGTGACATCCCGGACATGGTGAGGGGGTGCAGGACTGTTTTGATCCCCAAATCGACAAAACCAGAGCGCCTGAAGGACATCAACAACTGGAGACCCATCACAATTGGTTCCATCTTGCTAAGGCTGTTCTCCAGGATCGTGATGGCGAGGATGACTAAGGCGTTCCCCCTCAACCCAAGGCAGAGAGGCCTGATCAGTGCGGTGGGATGTTCTGAGAACCTGAAGTTCCTGCAAACTATAATTCGGACTGCCAAAAATGAACATAGACCACTGGGTGTTATATTCGTGGACATTGCTAAGGCTTTTGACACCGCGAGCCACCAGCACATCTTACACGTTTTACAGCAACGGAGAGTGGATCCCCATGTCGTCGGACTGGTGGACAATATGTACAAGGACATCAGTACATATGTCACCGTCAAGAAGAACACGCACACGGACAAAATCCAG
>NC_135271.1:9457500-9542500 GCF_051311805.1 Agelaius phoeniceus
TAGGCACCTAGCTGGGTTGGTCCCATTTACTCGTCTGCTTTTTGCTGTTACCCCTATGGCTTCATAGAACGGGGGGTTTACGGTGTAACACAGCCAACATTCCTTAGTTAGATTTGGATGGGTCTCATTCAGGACTAGGAAAGTGGCCTGTAATATTTTCCACAAGTCCCCTTCTCCCGGGTTTTCAGGTCCTCAGGTCAAATTAGTAAAGTTTTGCTTATACATTTCTGGAAGACTAGTGGTTGGGGCTGTTTCTGATTAATTTCCATTATTTTCTCCTAGCGTTTGTTCTCCAGCTATCGCCTGGTTTGGTCCAATTGGTTCAGGGTCGTGTGGCACGGTTGTCTTTTGGATTATAAAGTGCCCCCCTCTGTCTGTCCCTGGTTCCCATAATTGGGCTCCCCACATTTTCCCTAATAACCAGACTTGGTCATGTGGTTTTGTCACATTAATGTAAATCATATTGCATGTTCCATCTAACCCTCCTTCTTTCTGGGTATATGTGGAAGTGGGCTGTGTACACCCGTATGGACCCCATCCAGTTCTGATAAACCCGTCCTCGTTCCCCCCCAAAGGAGCTTACTGATACACAGTCCCAATAAGCACAGTAAAAGTGTCCTGGATAGTTACAATACCCTTTTCCTGGGTTTGAGCTTGGACAAAAATAATATCCAAACTGATTTAAACATGGATTTACAGGTATTAAATCACACAAAGTACATAAAAAGCTGGGTGCGCCAGATGTGATTTTGGTCTGGATAACATACTGGTCTTCCCATCTAATCAGTGACCATTTGAAGGGTTGATGTGAATACCCTTCTGCCCCTGAACTTGTTACAATGCACCAGAAAAGAATTAAGGCTTGTAATTTGGGGCTGTCATTGTCGGAGCTCAGGTTAAATTTTACCTTTGGTTTCCCCAGTGGTGGGTTACCAATCCTGGGGCAGGACAGCCAACATTTCCTGGACATCCCATATGGGGGTCGAGGCTTCCGACGGACTCCACTGGTTATTACCTCTCTGCCTCGCCCGACGACTCGGTTGCTGCGAGCCTCGGGGTTTACCATCTTCTCGGCAGCAGAGGTATTCTTCAGGAGCCGGATAAACCTCCCGTTTCCACTTTTTAGCACTGGCGGCCCAGTTATCAGCTTTTATTAATGAGAGGTCACGCCGCAAATTGGGGGCTTTCTTCCGACACACCACTTCCAGGATGTCCAGGAGAAAGGGGATCGGTTCGTTAGGGTGGTAGCAGAACCGATCAGGATTTACCCCTTTGGAAAAGGTTTCCCACCACTCGTCAGATCCAAGCTTTACCTCCTCCCGTAGCAACTCTGCTACTAAGAATGATAGAAGTTAGTCTCCTCTCTTTCTCATAGCACGGCATGCAAATTCCCCTAGGTGTTCTACCACTCCGACAATGAGACCACCAAGGTTCGTGACACAATTTATAGGAAAAGCATACAAGGGGGTGACAGTCACAATCTAACCAGTTACACTTTAACCTTATATCTTTGTTTTGTGCTTTTTCCCCCTTCCATGGGTGCCCTTTATGTTCTAATCTCGGGGACTTAAAGTAGGGCTTTCTTAACTCGTCCTCTAAGAGTTTGCAATATCTAAGAGCCTCCTGATTCCCTATTAGCTGGGTTTGGAGATAATGGTTATCTCCAACCCAGATTACTATCCAAATCATTTATCAGTTCGTTTCAGCTTTAATTTGGTTTCTCCCGGGAGACTGCAAACCTCCCAGCTGTGAGGGGGTTTTACCGGTCCTTTTATGCGACTAGCATGAGTCCATCCTTTTTCAGCGGTTCGTATGGCTGCTTCTGTGCTGAGGAGTACTTGGAACGGTCCTTCCCACCTTGGAGTCAAGGGGTTTTCTTTACAGTTTTGTTTTTTGTTTTTTTGTTTTTTTGTTTTTTTGTTTTTTTTTTCACAAGCACCCAATCTCCTGGCTGTACCTGGTGTAAGATAAAATCTAAAGGAGGCCGTTGTGCTAACATACCTTTTTCCCATAATGCCTTTCTGTACTTTGTCAATTCCACCAAATATTTTTGTGTACATGTGTCATTAATGACAGGATGTTCGTTAGGATTTTCTAGGTTATACGGCATCCCATACATCATTTCAAAGGGTGATACCCCTAAATCAGCTCTAGGTCTTGTTCTTATATTTAGCAACGCTAGAGGAATACATTTAACCCAGGTCAAATTGGTTTCTGCTACCAGTTTGGTCAATTGCTTTTTTATTTCTCCATTCATTCGTTCAACTCGTCCAGAGCTCTGGGGATGCCAGGGGGCATGTTGTTCCCACCGTATGCCCAGAGCTGTTGCTAAGTTTTGGGTAATTTGGGAAATAAAATGCGGCCCTCTATCTGAGTCAATGACTTCTGGGACCCCATATCTCGGGATTATCTCTTCCATCAATATTTTCGTAACTACTTTGGCTGTTTCTCTTACGGTTGGGAAGGCTTCCACAAAATGTGTTAGGTGGTCCACCAAGACCAATAAATATTTGGTTCTCCCTACTTTGGGGAGCTCGGTGAAATCTATCTGAATGTGGGAGAAAGGCCTTTTTGCTAGCGGTCAGCCTCCCTCCGGTAATTTTCTCAAAAATTTTTTTTTTTTTTTTTTTTTTTTTTTTCCCTATTTACTTGTAAGCAAATTAGGCATCCTCTGGTTACTTGTTTGGCAATGTCCCAGATTCCCACACTCACATACTTTGCAGCAAAATAATCTACCAGTCCCTGTGATCCCCAATGTGGTTTTTTTTGTTGTTGTTGTTGTTTTTTTTTTGTTTGTTTGTTGTTTTTTTTTTTTTTTTTTTTTGATGTATCTTAGTCAGTAATCTATGTGCCGCATTTTGGTGGTCCCAATGGGGGTTCTGTAGGGGCCATTTAGTGTCCGCAGCCGGGCCTTGGACATGCTGCGTGTCCCAAATACGCATTCCTTCCCTTCTTATCATATTCCGTTCTTCAGTAGAGAACAGAATGCCCAAAATGGACTGCATTTCTTCCCAGGTATAGATGTTTGGTCCTAAGAACTGGTCGACCCTCTCGGCTACCCCAAAAAGGGTCCTCTAATAAATGTCCCATGTCCTTCTTAAAGTCTCGTACATCTGCCGAACTCAAGGGGACAGTAATAAATCCTATACCCGCCTGTGGTCCACCCATAGGCATCTCCCGTAGAGGGAATAGCCCCGTCTCAACCCTACTGCGGCTCCTTATAATCGGGCCTTGGTAACCGGTTTGGTTAACCTCCCCTTGGTTACCCTCTTCATCATTGTTTGGTGCAGGTGGTTGTGGAGGTGGTGGGGCATTGGGTGCTAGCGGTGGGACATATGGGGGCGGTGCTATAATTAAGTCGCCCAAATGATTGTCCCTCTTCCCCTTTTTGTCCGGATCCCCTTTCCCTTCTCTTAATTGGAAAACATACACTTCGGGTCTTGCTACCCATATTTTGGCATAATCACTCTCCTCTTGCGAGAAGGGCTCTTTAGAATTTACCCATAGGTTCAAGTCCTGTCGAACCCAGTCTTCAGATGATCCAAACATGGGCCAAAAAACTTTTTTTTTTTTTTTTTTTTTTTTTTTTTTTGGAAATCTCTTTCCCACCCCATACTTCCATACAATGATGTATCATTCTGGCCCTATCCTTAGTCTCGGTCCCTGGGTAATGCTTCCAATTACTAAGCATAAATCCTAGGGGATTGTCCCTTGGAATGGGGGGGAGTTTCCCTTGGGTTGGGGTCTTGCTTTTCCCCTGCCCCATTCATCCGGAGTGCCTTCTTTCACTCTCAAATTCCTTTCACTTCCCCTTTTTCGTGGCCCGAGCCCTCGCGGGTCTGCAGGAACCGCACTACTCAAGGGTCCACACTCACTTGGAGAGTCCGGCTGCCGGCTCTCCTCTCATTCACACTTGTCCACCGCCACACTCCGGGATCCCAACCCCGCCCGAACGGATTCCCTTTTATACTTACGCGTCCTGCGTCTTCGTCCGGACTCCGTGCACAGATAATTAAGGGGTTCACCGGTATAATTTGTCCCGTTTGCTTACTAGTATATATTTTAGGGTCGTCGGTGAGAGTGGCGGAGGTTCTCCCAGAGGGGCCACCCAGAAAGCACTGGATGAGGCGCCCCCCACTCTGGGTAGATCCTACCCGATCCAAACTCTCATCCGAGTCACGGCACCAAATTGTTATAAAATTGACTCAAAACGAGCAATTTCCAATCAAAGAATTTATTAATTATTGAAGCAGTTATACTACGTAAGCTAAGGCTCAGCGCTGGGCGACAGGGGAGTCTCAGCTCCACCTACTGCCGCACCAACTAGTTTCTGATTCAGTCCTTTTATCCTCTCCATCCTTCAGGAGTCCATGTTATCTCGGAGTTCTCTGCGCCTGTGCTGGTTGTTGCTAGGGGTTCATCCTTCTGTCTCCTGGTGGTCGGTGATAAAAGGCTGCGGAGTCTTCCTCAGCCGCGTCTTCTTCACCCTATGTCTTTATTTGGTGACTTCTCCGTGGAAAATTACCAAAATCTTATGATTAACGCAATATGTGCCCTATCAAGTTTAAGCAAGCAAATATCCTGCCTTGCAGACTGTTTATCTGCCCCTGCCCCTTCCCCAGCTTTTCCCTGGTCGTTATCTCTGTGAGTTATCTGCTTGTACCATTTGTCAGCGGGAAAGGTTTCCCTGCTGGGTGTTAATCTGCCCCTGCCCTTTCCCCAGCCTTTCCCTGGTCGTTATTTCTGTTAGTTATCTGTTTGTACCATTTTCTGGGTGGGACTATGTGTGGGCTCCTGCAACCCCTTCCCTGGTATCCTTGTAGCTCATATCTCATGAAGTAGTACAGAAATAGTCAGCAGAGAACTCTTGTAACACACTGGTCTCTTTTTCGTGATGAACAAAATGTAGTCCTTCATCTCATGCCCCAGAGGGACGGGAAGGGGCCCCTGCCTCTGGTCTCACTTGGTTGGGTTTCTGGCTGGGTCTGAGGCAGGGGCTGCCTGATTCCCCACTTCTGGGGAGACCAGAGCCGCTGGAAGTGCGCCCAGCGTGCAGGCGCTGCCTGACAGCGCTGCGGCCGCTGGGACAGTCGCACCCCCGACTCGCAGCCACTCCGCTGCCACTGCTGCTTCTTTTGCTTTACGGCACACCCAAAGCTCACTGCTAGGCCACGGTGGTCTCTTGTCCTGCCCTCTTCCTGTCCCTGTGTAGGGATGGTGGCGAACAAGATAAATCAGGGAAATAGAAACATCTTGATGAAAGACAATTAGATAATGAAATGCTTACTAGGGAATAGCAGAGGACATGTATCAAAAAGCCCAGTGGGATACTCAGGCTTTGTGTGATTGGTTTTTTTTAAGGAACTATGGGTACATTGGGATTTTTGGAGTAGAAAAACAAGTAACTGAAAGATGTATAATTTGCTAAAAGATAAATAAAAGGGTGATGAGAAAAACAACATGAGAAGGTCGTGAGTTAGCTCGTCGACCATTTCAAAGTATCCAAGCAGAAGTTTGGACTTGTTAAACTCTGGATTTATTTGTAAAACCCGTTTAATCCAGAAGAAAAAGAGTACACCACATGCTGGGGAGGGGGGAGGTTGTAAGAAAATAACATTTTTGAAAAGCAATAAAAGAAAAACAGGAAAAGTATAAAGCTGAGAACAAAAATATTACCTCAGCCATTCCCGTCTGTTCCCCCACTCGTTCGCAGCTGCACCACCCCCCGAGCCCCTGTGCCAGCTCCGGCACAGTCCGTCTGTCCCAGTCCGTCTGTCCCAGTCCGTCTGTCCCAGTCCGGCCGCCTGGCCTGCAGCCGCTCCGCTGGCTGTGCCGGGGGGTGTCTGTCTGTCTGTCCTGCCGTGTGCACCGTGGGTACCGCGCTGACCGCACCGAGGGGGGGTCCCGTCTGTCCCATCCCCGGCTGCTCTGACTCTGCTCGGCTCCCGCCGCTGCGGCCGGGGTCAGTCCCGGCTTTGGCTCTGCCGGATCAGCCATGCGGGGCCGATCCACGCTCCAGCTCGGTCTGCACCGAAACAGCCCCTCGGGTGATTCCCCCTGCAGACCCCGCCTTTGGAGCACCCAGACCCGGAGCTGTGCCCATCCCCTCGGGTGATTCCCCCTGCAGACCGCGCCTTTGGAGCACCCAGAGCCGGAGCTGTGCCCATCCCCTCGGGTGATTCCCCCTGCAGACCCCGCCTTTGGAGCACCCAGACGCGGAGCTGTGCCCATCCCCTCGGGTGATTCCCCCTGCAGACCGCGCCTTTGGAGCACCCAGACGCGGAGCTGTGCCCATCCCCTCGGGTGATTCCCCCTGCAGACCCCGCCTTTGGAGCACCCAGACGCGGAGCTGTGCCGAGTCCCTCGGGTGATTCCCCCTGCAGACCCCGCCTTTGGAGCACCCAGACCCGGAGCTGTGCCCATCCCCTCGGGTGATTCCCCCTGCAGACCGCGCCTTTGGAGCACCCAGAGCCGGAGCTGTGCCCATCCCCTCGGGTGATTCCCCCTGCAGACCGCGCCTTTGGAGCACCCAGAGCTGGAGCTGTGCCCATCCCCTCGGGTGATTCCCCCTGCAGACCGCGCCTTTGGAGCACCCAGAGCCGGAGCTGTGCCCATCCCCTCGGGTGATTCCCCCTGCAGACCCCGCCTTTGGAGCACCCAGACCCGGAGCTGTGCCCATCCCCTCGGGTGATTCCCCCTGCAGACCCCGCCTTTGGAGCACCCAGACCCGGAGCTGTGCCCATCCCCTCGGGTGATTCCCCCTGCAGACCCCGCCTTTGGAGCACCCAGACCCAGTGCCGAGTCCCCCGTCCTGCCCTGAGCTCCGTTCCCTTGGAAACCACAGCTCCGGCTGCTCAGGGGAACTCTCTAAAGGAGAGGTTCTCATAGGAGAGGACGGACCAGGGTTTGTAAACGCTCCCTTGACTTCATCTGAGGTCTGAAATTTTAAGAAATAAATAAAAGGGATATTTGGAGGATTCCATAGGCATAGCTGAACAATTAGACCAATTTTTTGGGTCCAAACATTTATACTTGAGAAGAGATGCGGTCTGTAATGAAAATCATATTTTTCTCAGGAAGAAAGGTAATTAATCAGAGCAACTGAAATAAAAGCTTAGGAAAAAGATAATCCATGGGGACCCCCAGAGAACACAAAATGCCAACTGTACCTCCTGAGTGGGGTTAAAATAATGAGGAGGGGAGTAAACACATGAATAATTATCGTAATTACATAACCAAGGGAATAAACGAGACAGCATATCAAAGGCAAAATGCAAAAACAAAAGGTTTTTGAGGGACAGCTTTTAGAAGAGAAAGAAGAAACTCCAACTAAATAGATAAACAAACTTAAGAGAAATAGGAAAATGGTCCTAAGTAAGCGGAAGATCTGAAAATCTTTAAAGAGATGGGCACAGAGGAGGAATAGGGAGGTCATAAGCTCTAATTTTTTGGGGGGACCAATATCATCTGGAGCCTGTGATAACTTTAAAAGTGGGTCCCCAAGAAGAAGAATTAGAATTTCTAATAGACACAGGGGCAGAGAGAACCTGCCTGTTAAATATTCCAAAAGGTTATAGTGTGAGCAAACATATAGTGAAAGTAACAGAGGCAAAAAGAGAAAGTTTTACATTTCTGGTCATTAAAGATGTGGTAATTGAGAGAAGAAACTAGAATTTAGATGGGAGATGTCAGGTAGCAACTTATTAGGAAGAGTCTTACAAGTGCAATTAAGAATAGGAGTTATATCAGAAAATGGGAAAATGACAGCTAGAGTTTTAAAAATTAGGCCCAGAGGATGAGAAAAAAAAAATCAACAAAGAAGTTTGGGCTGGAGAAGGAAATAGGGGAGGATTAAATATCAACCCCATAAGGGTTACAATTGAGGGAGAAGATTGTCCCATGCGTGTACGTCAGTATCCTGTATCTTTAGAAGGACGGGAAGGTTTGAAGCCAGTAATAGAAGGACTAATAAAGGATGGGGCATTAGAACCTTGTATGTCTCCTCATAATATCCCTATTCCCCCAGTAAAGTCTGATGGGAGTTATAGACTAGTACAAGATTTAAGGGAGGTTAATAAAAGAACTCACACTCACTACCCAGTGGTAAAATATCTTAGACACTTAATAAATAAAAGTAGCTGGAAACCCAACCATGAGAAATTTGCAAGAATTTTATTCCTTCTCCCTCCCTCTTCAAAGAGGGAGATCAGAAAATTACCTAGATTATTGAAATATTATAGATTATAGATTGAGGGGTACACACAGGTAGCAAAATTTGTGTATGAAAAATGATTGACAGAAGGAGATGATATAAAACGGACCAAGGAAGATATTGTTAAATTAAAAGAGTTAAGTAAAAACTAGCCTAAGTACCAGCTTTAAGCTTACCCTTGTTTGAAAAATCCTTTATCATTTATACATAAATACAGAAAATGGAGTAGCTCATAAAATTTTAATTCAGGAGTGAAGAAGAGTAAAAAATATCTAGTAGCTTATATATCAAAGATGTTAGACCCGGTAAGGCACAGCTAGCCAGTATGTATTTAAGTTATAACAGCTACTGCAATCCCAGTAAAAGAAAGTTCTAAGCTTACTTTTGGAAGTAAATTATTTAGGTTCACCTTGTACTGTCTGAGGTGTGTTGAATCAATAAAAAAACAAACAAAAAACAGGGAAGAAGAAAGAGAGAAGTTGAAGTAGCGGGGTGGTTAGCAAACTCTGAGATGTTGGAGTGTAGAGTGGTGACATCTTGGTGCTAGAAGAGAGCAGGAGTGTGGATGCGGGTTTTTTGCATGAAAGGCAGGGAAGTGTCTTAACACATGGTTGATAGGAGGTAATTGAATGCCGAACTGGGGTCCAGAAAGGGTTTAGCAGGATGGACCCTCCTTGAAAACAGGGTAAGCTGACTAGAGAAAGAAAAAGAATGTCAGGAGCGCCTGGGGACGCCAAGTTTGGGGTTGTCAGGGCTGGGAGGTGCCTGCCCGCTCCCTGTGAGCGGCAGGGTCTCGGGGGCTGCGGCAGGCACCGATCCATGGAGGTGGCCCGGAGGCGGGGCTGGCAGCAGGGGACACAGGTTTGCCGGCCAGGAGCGCGCTGGCTCCGTGGCGGAACTGCCGGGGGGCTCCCAGACTGCCGGGGTCCTGAGCCCAGGATTGCAGCGTCGGCCCCGGTCAGTGGGCCGAGAGAGAGAAGGAAAGAGAGAGAGAGAGAAGAAGAGAGAGAGAGGGGGAAAAAGAGAGCCAAGGCTGCCCCCAGGGTCCCCGTGCCCGTGGCTGCTCTCCCCTGCTCCGGCCCTGCAGCGAAGTGGCAGCACCGGGGAAGGGCGAAGAACAGCATTGACAGCAAGGCCGTGAAGACACGGGGCTAGCACTAAAAGATAAAATCAAAGCAGAGATTGCTGACTCTCCAAACCTCACAAAGTGGTTTGTTTTTCTTATGTAAGAAGTTTTTTTCGTTTTTTCTTTTGTGTGTTTTGTTTGCTGTTAAAAAGAAGTTTTCTTTTTTCCTGAAGAATGAGTTTCTAAGGCTAAAACAATTAAATGCTGCCCAAAAAGTAAAAAGCAATAGATGTGATACATCTCGTGTTGAAATTGGTCTAGCTTTTCTTATTTAACTAACTGTAACTCACAGAAAGAAGAGTTTGCCTCTGCAGCCATTAGCACAGCTGGATAGAAGAAGAAGAGGCTGCTGTAGAGAAAGCTTTTAGCTAAACCCAGAAAGTTTGGAAGAAAAGCAAATGCTAGAAGTTAATGCAGTATTGTCTTTCTTTTATTACTAGGCTATTAAGAAGTCCTTTCCAGGTACTACTGAAGCAACAATCAGAATCACAGAAAGAGGGTGAATTAATGTCAACAGAATCAAAAGACTTGTGAAGAAACCTGAAGAATGGACTATCACGTTTAAACCGGGTGATACCGAACTGACTTTCCAATGGGGACTGAGTGGTAATAGTTTAGAAACACCCAAATGATCCAAGAAATGTACAAAGAATAACACTGAATTAAGAAGTAAGACAATGCTTATACCACTGGTTTCAAGCACTGCCTGAATAAAACATCTCCTTTGGGGAGGAATACTTCAGAGAGAAGGATCAAGACTGTTTTTGTATTCTGACCTTAGCCTGTGAATTGTACAGGGGAGAAAGGGAATTACCATTTCCATTAGTAAACTTTATTTAATTCATTCCAATACTGGACATGCCAGCTGGGTTATAAGTAAATGCTTGGATTGTGAGAATAATTAGTATTGTGGTTCACAAAATTTATGCTCTTATTGCAAAAAGTGTTAAAGTAATAACTTTGTTTTGTGGATGGGAATTATTAGTGCCTGTTGAATTAGAGATACCTGAAGAAGAGTAGGAGACCACAGTTAAAGGGTGTCAAAAACAATTTGCCTGGAATCTAGTTAAGAGAAAGTGACAAGGAAATAGAGGGCAAGACCAGATTGGCCTCTGTATTTTGCCACCGAGAAGATCAAATACACCTGCTGTGGGTTGCAACCTCACAGGCATGGGAGGTGGGAGTATAAACCATACTGGACCTCTGTTATTCCTGTTTCTGGCACTCATTTGTTGTCTTTTCCCTTTCGGGATACCAGCAAGATCATGTCACAACTGCTACAGAAAGCATCACATGGAAAGAAACCAAAGTTCCTCTTTTATTACACACACCTAGGTCAACAGCCACTGTTATAACCCATCCAAATTAAGAACCTGTAGGCAAAACTGAGTAAATTATTGGATTACAAGAAACTTAGGAAAAAGTGGTAATAGATTTGGAATTGAATGTCCAAAAGGAGAGAGATGGATTTGTTTTACATTTAATCTTGAAGATACAGTTCAAGATTTGGTAAAACAACTAAACAGTAAAGGAAAAGGTAAAACCAGCACAGCAATTTAACTCTGTATTGACCCCAAATTATCTATTGAGTCGTACTACAAGACTCCAAGCAGTTATAGAAATGGTAGCAAATAAAGCCGCCCAGGCATTAGAGTTAATATCAAGTCAGCTAAGCCAAACAAAACCTGCAGTGTATCAGAATAGGTTGGCTTTAGACTATTTATTGGCAAAAGAAGGGAGTGTTTGTGGAAAGTTCAATATATCAGACTGTTGAAAATTGATGATCACAGAAAAGTCATTCTAGCAAAAGCAAAAGAAATCAAAGAAGAAAAATATATATATGCATATAATAACCCAGGTAGCGGTCCAAAAGAATTAGAAAACATTGTTAAAACCTAGCTGGTGGGGTCATGTATTAGAAGAAATTAAGATCTTTCATTTTATGTGTTACAACTGTTTTTATATTTCTTCCTTGTGTAATCCCCTGTTTTATTTTGCCAGCATAGTCCAGAAGATGCAAGTAGATAAGAAATATTGCTCAAGCCAAATGATTTACAAAGAATAAGAGTGGGGTATGTGAAAAATCCAGGTATTTTATGATTGGCTTTTCGCAAATATTAAAATGAATATTATATGTGTTATGTTAGAAAGTAATGCTGTATTAATTTTCTTAAGTACTGTGTTAAATATAGTTTTAGGTTATAAAAATTGTTAAAATAGAAACGATGCTATGTAGGGTACTTTTTTTAAAAAGAAAGGACTTGCAGCGAGGTAGCAGCCACAGGGCACCTGAATCTTTCAGAGAAGAAGAATTTATGGCCCTCTTATCAGAAGAAATGAACTTCTTCCCGCCTTGAAGGCGCTGTTAGGATTCGGAGGAAGAAGTTGACGATGACCAGACAGAATCCTGTATTTGAATGGAATTGATGCATCATGTATGAAGTGTATGAATATGCAACAGGCTATTGTTTTTAAGGGTTAATCCTTTGTTAATGGGTGTCCTTTTTCAGGCGCGTGCTGCCCAGAAAAAGGTACCCGGACATCCGTAACTCTTTGTATTTATTGTCTCATGTTGTCCTAATTCAATTTGTCCAAATTATTATTACTCTAATTGTATTACTATTTTTATAACCATTTAATACTATTAAACTTTTAAAATTTTGGAAACAATTGATTGGCGTTTTTAACATATTGTGTTCTTATATGTGTTAGTTGCATTAAGCTGTACTTTGGTTTGCTGCAGTTCCTCCCTGTTACAGTGGTTCTGCCCCCATTGCCTCCTCCCTCCTTTTTAATGTCAATCTCGCTGCCTCCTTCCCTGGTTCCCTGAAAACTGCCTTGTCATCCCCTCAACCCCTCCCCTGTGTCCTGCCTGTCACTCCACAGCCCATCCCTTCCCTCCAGAAACTTCTTCCAAGGGTGTCGAGTGATAGGCTCAGGCACTGGGGCCCCTCCCCTGTTTACCCCCATTGGTTCCCCTACATGTCTGTTTCCCTGCTCCCCACGCCCTCCTGGAATTCCATTGGCAGATGGGCCATCCCCTCCCCTGTTCACCTCCCCTTTATAACACCTTGCACAGCCCAGTTCTCTGTCTCCAGTTCTCTGGCTCCCCTGGCGTGCAGATCTCCTTGGAGCTGTCTAATAAAGCTGGACTTTGCCCCCAGCTGGAGTCCCCTCTCCTTCTCCTGCCAGCGTGGCTTCGGTGTCTCGTCCGCAGCAGGCGAAAGCCTCAGCCGCTCTCGCGGCCTCCCGAGGAGCGGGAGAGTGTCCCCGCCGCTCGCTGTGCCAGGGCAAGCCGGGGACTGCGAGCGCCCCCTCGGAGGGGCACAGCCACAGCTGCTGCTCCAGCCGGGCTTTCTGTGCAGATACTCGATAACCACTCAGTCCAGGAACATTCAAAAGGTTCAATGCCCGCTCAAAACATTCTTTAGTAGTGTCAGTAGCAATTAACAAACCATCTGCATGCTGTAGGAGTGTTCCTTCCCCAGGGAGTGATTGCCATAGCTCTAATTCTTCAGCCAACTGATTCCCAAAAACTGGGAATGTCTGTGAACCCTTGAGGTAATCCTGCCCAGCTAAGTCGGTTTTTCCTGCTTGTGCTAGGGTTCTCCCATTCAAAAGCAAATATATTTTGACTTTCTTCCGTAAGTGGCAGGCAGAAGAAAGCATCTTTCACATCTATCACTGGAAACCAAATGAAATCATCTCAAAGCTTAGCTAGTAAGGTAGTCAGGCATAAATCATTAATTGCCTGTAAATCTGGCACTAGTTTCTAAGTTCCATTAGGTTTCTTTATTGCCAATCTAGGAGTATTAAATTTGGACTCCCATTCTTCCAATAATCCTAATGTCAGGAATTTAATGATTGTTGCCTGTATTCCTTCCTATCTTCTAATCTTAAAGGCTATTGCTTTCTGACTGCTGGCCTAACTCTTGTCTGTAGCTCGATTTTTACAGGCTCTGCTCATTTTGATTTTCCTGGCCTATCGGTATCCCCTACTCTTGGGTACACCTGATTCAATACTTGCTCTAAGGAGTTATTGTTGTTTGTTGGTCTTGTGTCAATTGTCAGTCCTAATGCTAAAACCAATTTGTCTTCAGGTACCTTAAATTTCATTTTTGTTTTTATAAGCTCAACTGTCGCTTCTAAATTTTCCAGCAAATCCCTGCCTAGGGCAGATTTGGGTGAGTTTGGTAAATCAAGAAACTGATGTATTCCCATTTTCTTCTTGATTTTACATTTAAGCAGTTTCAGGAAGAATGCATTGTTCTGGCTGGCAAGTGGCTCCTCTTGCTTGAAGACAGTTTTCACTTTTGGGTATCAATGCTTGATTCAAGAGTGAAAATGTGTCTCCAGTATTTACTAAAAATCCAACTTCTTTCTCATTCTTCAGCTGTATTTTAACCAGTGGGCCTGCTAGGGTAAGATCTGCCAGTCTTGGTCATTTCTTATCATCTAGAGTGGCTACAAGAGTTTTGTGCACTGTGTCTGCTAACTCTGGGCACTGGCATTTCCAGTGTCCTTTCTTACAAGATGCACATTGATTTGGCCCCAGCTTGGCCTGTGGCTGGTTTGAACCTCCTCTGCCTCTGGAATTTTGGCCCCTGCGTCTGATTCATCCTCACCCACGTCCTCTCCCTGGAGCTGATCCAGAGCTGCCACTGTGGCTGCAGGGAGTTTTTTTCTTTTTCTCTGTCTTTATTATCTTACACCTTCTATGCTTTTTCATTAATGCCTTTAAGTCTCTCTTTACAGGCTCTTTCAGCTTCTGAAGTTCCTGCCTGACATCTGGGCTAGATTGCCCAAACATCAGGGAAAGGAACTGCTGCTTTCCCATATCCGACCAGGGATCCAGGGCTGTGCGTTTCCGTGCAGCTGCTCAGAGCCTGTTCACAAAGTCAGTGGGTGACTCGTGCTGTCCCTGTGTAACATTATATATTACTGACCAATTTACTGCTTCTGGAATGGCATTTTTTAATTCAAATTTGACTAGTTCCTGGTATCTGGCTAAAATTGCACAGCTGCCTGCATCATTTGGGTCCCACAAAGGGTTTACAGTAGGAAACAGCTGGTCCACTGTATCTTGTCAGGCTCCACTAGCAATTTGTCCCTGCACATGGGCTCTGGCTACCTTTATCACACACTCTTTTGCTGGTTTTCTTAGCTCTGTCAGCATGAAATCAGTATCACCTCAGTCTGGGTCTCGATTCTTGACTATGAACTCAAATCTTTTTGCTACTTTGCTGGGGTTTTCTCTATAAATTTTAACTTTTTCCTGCCAACTCTTCAGGTCACTAGTAGAAAAGCAGAAATTCACCCACATGGCTTCTCCTTGGGGACCTACTGCTTTCCTTAAGGGCTGACTAAAGGCAGAGTTTCCTTGGTTTTATTCCTTGTGTTGGTTGTCACTGCGGTCTCTGAAATTGTCCCCGCACCAGGATTATTCATCTCATCCTCACTGCCTTTTGGGTTTCATTCAGGGTGCGGAGTGGTTGGGTGAGGGGGAGTGTACCCAAGCTGGCCTGGGGTAACTCGGCTGTAACTCTTGGACACCTAGAACACAATCTTCCTCATGCTTTTTAGCCAATTTCAAACATCTCTGCCCTATGCTACATGCTGAACAGCATCTCTTTATTTTCTGCCTGTTATTTCTTTCCAAAGTTAGGACTAAAGGGTCCTGTGGGGCCAAATCAAAGCCACATTCTTTCTGACACTCAGGTTTATTCTCCAGGGTAAAAAACACGTCTGCATACATCACATGATCTCATTTTTCTTCTTTTCATAAAAATAACATCAACTGTCACAATGTATGATAATTTAAAGTTCCATTAGGGGGTCACTTTTCACCACTTTCTAACTGATACCAAGGCTACTACCATTGGGTAGAGTATTTAATCAGATTACCTTTCTTTGAAAAATTACCCTCCAGGATTCCTCCCAAATCTTTCTCATGTGCTAAAATACATTCTAGTGGACTCTTTTTAATAACATTTTTACTTCTTGTGTTATTCATTCTTAATGCTATCTTAATTTCCAAACTTACCAGTATGTATTACTACTTCTTCTCTTTTCCTTCTCTTTATGCCCTGTATACTGCACTTAACACACACTGGGTGTCTCTGAGTCACCCACCACCAATATTCTTTTTTATAGTCCTAACAAGCAATGAAAACAAAAGGATTACACATTCTACACAATCTACAAGGAACTGGGCTATGATTGGACATAAAACAAGTTTCTTAAAACACTGCCTAAAGTAAAACTCAGGAGTATATACTCATGTAAACCTAGAGTTCACAACCCTTGACTTTTGATGTAGTGTCTAAAAGCTTGAGTGACTTCTCGATGTTGTTCAAAGACTTCTCAACCTCAGACGGGCTTGGTGCTGTGCCCATTTCCCTGGGCTGTTGCAGTTTGTGTTTATTTATCAGTTACTGTATAACAGTTTGTTTTAATGTACCCCCTGTTTTTCCCAAGTTGGTTTACCCCTAGGTTTTGCCCTCCCTCAAAGCTGTCCCTCATGGCATTCCCCACTCTTTGTTCCAGCTGCTTCCCTGCCTGTCAAGGTAACCCAGCTCTTTATTCCTGAACCTTCCCTGTCAGTTTTGTCTTGGACCAATCCCTGACTGCACCACCCCTTTGGAATTCCCCTATTGCAGGAAACCCCACTCATGCATGGCACCTACCCTCTCCTCCCATCTGTCCTAATTAGTCCCAAGCAACTGATGTAATCCCCTCGCTCCTGCCCTGCAGATTCCTTCTTGCTCAATGGTTTGTATCCACCCCCTGAGTTGTACCCCTATAAAATCCCGTGCACAGAAGTGCTGGTGGCTCTTTGCTTCTGAATCCTTCCCTTGGGATAAACCTTTGCCTGTGGAACCTCACAATGGAGGAGCCTCCTCCTTCTCTTTTGCCTGCTCCGTGCCGCAGTTATTAGATCCTGAGCCACTAAGCAGTGGCTCATCAGGTTCAGCCGCAGGCAGAGCCCGCGCCTTGGCCGTTCCCCACTCCTGGCACAGCGCCGGAGTTTTCCCCAGAGCCGGCCCGGGTTCCGCTGGGCTGCGTCAATGGGGAACCTGTGCCAGTGCCTGATCGTGCTCTGGGTGAAAAACCTTTTCCTGATATGGAAATGAAACTTGCCCTGTCCCAGCTCCCTGCCCTTTTCTCGAGTGCTGTCACTGCTCCCAACAGTGACGAGAGCTGCAGCAGCCCCTCTGATTCCCCTCAGGAGGATGTTGGAGACCACAGTGACGCCCTTTACTCTCCTCCAGGCTGAACAGACTAGAGTGGCCTCAGCTGCACCTAGGGCTGCCCCTCCAGACCCCACTCCATCCTTGCAGTCCTCCTTTGCATAGTCCTTTTGCAGTCCTCCTGGCTAATAGCTTACTATCTTTTTATATTGTGGTGCCCAAAACTGCCCCTGTCTGCTTACAGCACTTCTCCTGGCTGCTGCTTCAGGGTGCAGGCACCATAATCAGAGACACTGAACAGCTTCTCCTCCCAGAGTTATCCTTATCCTCTGCACTTCCACGTGTCTGTCTTCCTGTTCACTGGGGAACCTCCCTATTTGTGGCCACCCATTCCTGTGCTCAGCAGGGACACAGTATTGTTTGGACATGAGCTGCCACAGCCAGACAGGCAGCAACTGAAGCTGAGAATATCAGAGCCTGGGCAGATTCTATTTTTCCCAGAATGGAGGAAAGAGAGTGAGAAAAGCACAAGGAAACATCACAGTGTTACTTTGCAATCTAATTGCCCTGGGAAACTCAGAAATGGATGGTGTTGTGGTGCTACCGCCAATGCCTTCCATGAAAAAAATACATTTCAGGAAGGAGCAACATCATCTGGCAGAGACCAAGTGTTGCCAGCAGTTTCTCCAGGTGCTCTGGCCATCATTCCCTGCAGGAAGGAGCACAGCCCCCAATGTAGGTGGGCTTTGGCTCCCTGTGGCACAGAAGCCCCCCGGGGGCACAGGTCTCTGGGGCAGGAGACGGGCACCAGCGCTGCCAGGGCTCGGGGGTGGCAGCTCTGCTTGGGCAGGGACTCTGCCACAGCTGCTGCTGTCAGCGCTGCCCGGGCCCCAGGGCTCAGAGCAGCATTCGTGCCCGGGCCCACACGTTCTTTGTGCATGTCACACCCGCAGGTTTAGGATGGCCACGGGCCGGGACGTGTCCCAAGGAGGCCATGCCAGCTTCCCTGGAAGGCCCCGGGCCCTTCCCAGTGCAGCTGCGTCGGCAGCCCTGGGGGCTCCTTCTGCTGCCCTGAGCCCGCAGAGCAGGGCAGCGTTTGCTGATGCTCTGAGCCCTTCCTAAAGATCCTGTGGGGCTGCCTTAGACACCTGGGGCCAGGCATTCCTTCCAGCCTGGGCCACTTTGGCTGGGCTGGGGGCGGCCCCAGGGCAGGCGGCAGTGTGTGCAAGGGCCCTGGGTGGCACGCTGCCGCACGGTCACCGTGGCATGGAACGGAACCCGGTGTCCAAGGCCCCTTTGTGACACGTGGGAAATAGAAGCTTGCCCGGGAGCTGGGAGCCCGCAACGGGGCACAACGGGACAGAGCAGTGCCGTGAGGAGCCCCCGCACAGCACGCTCGTTCCCGTCTGAGCCCGAGCTTTTCCGCAGCCTTGTTCCTGCAGCTGAGCTCGAGGCCAGAGCACAGGACTCGGTGACCCGTGGCCTTGCGAGGCTTCTATTCTGCAGCTGCCCTCAAGGGCAGAGTGTGGGACTTGGTGCCCCGGAGCTTTCCCAGGGCACCTCTCCTGCAAGTAGCTCCAGTCAGAGACATGGAGCAGAGACCCCCGAGAGTACCCAAGATGGCCTGGGTGGAGGAGGTGGAGGAGGAAGAAGGCCCTGGAACTGCCCCAGCACAGGAGACTGAGGAGGTGGTGCCATTCCATCCACCACAGGAGGGTGAGTGGCAGAGCTGGGTTGCAGGGCTGGAGCCTGCAGCCAACTTGGCCCCATCCCATCCCATCCTATCCCATCCCATCTCATCCCATCCCGTGCCATGCCATGCCATGCCATGCCATGCCATGCCATGCCATGCCATGCCATGCCATGCCATGCCATGCCATGCCATCCCATCGCATCCCATCCCATCCCATCCCATCCCCTGGGGAACATGCCCATGGACAGGACGGAAGAGGGCCCAGGCAGACACCCCGCAGTGGCCATGCTCCATCCCCTGGGGCATCCTGGGGCTCTCCCAGCCTGGGGGGCGCAGGGCTGGGCTGTGTTCTCCGGCCTCTCCCGCAGCCCCTCAGCTCTGGCTGCACTCGCTCTTTGCCAGATGCAGCCCTGGAGCGCACACAAGAGCAGGAATCCAGCCGTGGCCGCTTCCGCAGCACAGCGCAGGTACCTGCAGCCACCCCCAGCTGGGCTGGGCCTGCTGTCCCAGCTCAGCCCAGCACCGTGTGTGCAGCACTCCATGCAACATCCCCGGCTTCCTGCCCTTCTCCTACAGTTCATCTGCAAATTCCTAAAGAGAATGCAGGAGGAAGAGACCATCGCCATGGGCACTGGGCTCAGAGCATACTCGCCCCTGTTCCAAAGCAAGACCAGCGCTGCCCTCCTGTGTATGCTTGTAGAGGAAGGTTTATACTATCCAGACCAAGTAAGCAGCCTGTGGGCAGGGTTTGATCCTCCCAGGAATTGCTTGGCCTCCCAAGCCACGCATGCTGGTTGCTGTGAGCCTTTGAGGCCACATGGCAGTGCGCTGGGAAGGGAAGCACTTCTCTGGGCAAGCTGGGAACATTGCTCCCTCTGGCAGCTTCCCAAGTCTCCCTGTGCCTTCTCCAGGTGCCCGCCATGGTGAGGTTCATCCACCAGTGGCTCGTGGCCAATGACTGTGCTGAGCCCAGGCTGGACGAGGCCCTGCTGGACCTCACAGAAGCACAGCCAGATGACGCAGTCCTGACGCTCCTGCGTGTGGCCCCGACCTGTGACAGGTATGGGGCCCACCTGCCCAGAGAGCTCAGGCCTCCCCAGCCCATCACCCTGTACAGCCTGTCCCAGGTGTCTGAGCAACAGAGACTTCCAGGGCCCTCTGGCTGCTGCCTTTCCCAGCCCTGGCACGTCAGCCCCTGAGCCTGCTGCCATGCTCCCTCCGTGCCCCTCAGGGCTCTGTCCCCACAGGCCTGGGCTGCCTGGCTGCTGCTGGCCAGGGCCAGTGGGCAGAGGCAGAACTGGCAGCCAGCTCAGCTCCCCCCGGTGCTGTGTCTGAGACCCCACCTGAGACAGAGCTCTGACCCCGCAGAGCTGCCATGGCCATGTGGAAGACCATCATGGGCTCAGCCAGGACTGCGGAGCTGGCACAGCTGATCTTTCTCGATGTGCTGGGGAGCTGGCCAGAGTACAGCACGTGCACCTCCGATGGGGACCAAACGGGTGTCTTTGGCCTGGCTGTGAGTTTCTGCAAGTGGCCTTTGCTGGCCCCAAGGCCGCCTCTCCAGAGCTCTCCATCCTCCTTCCCCCACTGCATCTGCTGGCCTGAAACCTGGCCCAGGGGCAGCTTCAGGCCCAGCAGGCCCTGAGAGGCTCCCCCTGCCTCTCTCCGGGCCTCTCCCTGCCACACTCGGGCCCTGCCACACGGACGCCTGGGCACTGAGCGCTGTCCCGGGGGGCTTTGTCCTTTGCAGGCAACCGTGGCGATGTGGAAGATCCTGCAGGTGCCCTGTCTGCCACGGATATTGAAGGTGTATTTCCCCCGCCTATTTGTGCATCTGCTCTTCCAAGTGTTCTTCAGCACGGAAGAGTTGCCAGAGGAGGTCGATGCCTTCTGGAAGGGATGTCAGCAAGAGCATGGCCTTGCCACCAGCCCCAACAGGTGCTCCATCCCACTCCTCCTGTCCCTGCCACGTGGCCTGCCAAGGAGCCAGTGCTGCCAGCGTGACCTGGCCTTTGCTGTGCACACAGGTTTGCAGTGCGCACCCTGAAGTGCCTGCTCTGCCTTCTCCGCTGTGAGCATGTGGTGGTGGCAATGGAACGCAGGTGTGGCTGGGACACACTGCTCTCTCTTGACAGCCACCACTTTGCTGTGGCTCTGCTGGCCAGGTGAGAGCCCTTTCTCCCCACTGCCTCTGACATTTGTGCTCTGTGCCCAGGTGTCCCCCAAACTGCCCATGATCATGGGCCAGAGGGCCTTGTCACTGAAGGACGGCCAAGCAGACTAGAAAAGGCTGGCAGAGGAGGGTGCCCATGAGCAACCAACTCCCAAATGGCCCACATCCCCTTGCTGGAAGGGTGGTGGGGAAAGATGAGAACTCTGTGAGTCACTCCTGGGAGAGATTTGCCCCACTGGCTCAGGGTCTTGTTTCCTTTTTCCTCTCTTTAGAGAAATTTGCCAGTCAGCCGTACACTTCTGTTCCGGGATTGCATTCTACCTGCTCGCCCTGCTCGGCCAAGAGATGCCATACTGGGATTTCCCTGCCCTGGCATTCCTTGTGGAGGTGAGCCTCAAGGCCAGCGCTGCCTCCCAGCTCTCTGCCCTCTCGTAGGCACAGCTGCCAGGACGGTGCCCGTGCCCTGTGCTGCAGCCTGGGCCCAGCCCTGTGCAGTTCCGGGCTCCTGCTGGCTGGGTCCCTGTCAATGCCCGGTGCCTTTCAGGTCCTCGAGTGCCTGGACTTGAGGGAATGCAGTGACAGTGTTCTGGAGATCATGGCACGGAACTTGCAGAGTGAGCACAGGGCCAGGCGTTACTTGGCACTCAGAGGCCTGGTAGTGCTGGGCAAGAATCCCTTGATGGTGAGAAGGGGGCAGTGGCTGAAGCCGTGCAGGCAGCATGGGGCTGGGCAAGGCAGTTGCTTGGCCTTGCCTGGGCTTGGGGCGCTGGGGCAGCTGCTCCCAGCTCTCCTGCCTCTCGCTTCACTTCAGCTGCCCCAGTGCTTTGGGACAGGCCTTTGGCCTCTGGGCCCTGTGGCAGCAGGCTGGCCTTTCACAAACTTGTGTTCTGCACAGGCTGAAAAAATGTGGAGCCTGACTGAAAGTCTTGTGGAGCTCCTGCAGGAAAATGATAGCAACATGATCAGGATGACCATTCTTCTACTCAGATATTTGCTCCTGGATAATGGTGCCCCAATAGCCACCCCCATTGCCCTGCAGCTGGCTGAGGCGCTCCTGCCACTCTTTGACCACGTAAGGCTCTGTGCCCACAGCCTCGGCCACCAGCTGCTGCCCGGACACTTGGTGCCCTGTGCAGATGCAGGCCTGTGCCCTGGGGCCCTGAAGCAGCTGATGCTGAGGTCTTTTGCCCTTCCTCTCATACAGGATGATATCCAGGTGCAGCTGAACTCCATGTGTGTCTTTCAAGAGATGCTGGACTTATTAACAGAAGATGGAAGAAAGGCCCTGAAGTCCCACGTGCGCCAGAGCCTGGTGCCACTCTACTTGCACTGCCATGATGAGAATCAGATTGTTGCTAAGGTGACGACCTGTGGCCACCTGCTGTCCACCTGAGAGGGGACTGGGCTGCCTCCTGCCCTGGCACCTTGCGGGCTGCAGCCTCCTTCAGGCTGTGGCACTGGGATGCTCCTGTGCCCTGGCCTGTGGGGCCATCTGTGCCTCTCTGCTGCTCTCCAGGCCTCCTGTGTAGTACTGCATTCTTCGGCCAGATTCCTAAAGAGGAGGAATCTCGAAGAAATGCTCCAGGTGGATCAGACATGGAGGTTTGGCGAGTGCCTGGTAAGAGGAGCCGAGAACCCCCAGGCTCAGCCTGGAGAAGGCCCCTGAGGGCGGCGCTCAGTGTGCGGGCCGGGCAGCTGTGCCCCTGCCCGCTGCTGCAGCCAGAGGCCATGCGGGCTCTTCTCCAGGCTCCCGTGGGCCCCAGCCGGGTGCTCATGGAGCCCCGGCCCGGCGGGGCTGCGGGGCGGCACCGCGGCTCCCCGGGCAGCAGCCGGCCCTCTGTCCCCTGCCCTCGGGGGCCCTTGGCCAGCGGCTGCAGGCCGCGCCTCAGGCCTGTGCGGCCAGGGGAGGCTGGGGCTGGGCGCAGGCAGCGCCCGGCCCAGGGGCTCAGCCCACGCCAACCCTTCCCCTCCTGCCGCTCTTTGCAGCTGGCAGAGGACAGGAGCAGAGCGGCCGAGCACCTGCGCCGGGCCCTGCGCTACCTGCGGAGCCCACAGGAGCCCCTGCGAGAGGCGGCCATCAGGTTCATGGGTGAGCCACGAGCCCGGGCTCCCCCCCCGGCCCGGCCCGCCGCAGCTCGGCCCCAGCCCCGCCTGCTGCCCGGCAGCGCCAGCCGGGCCCGGCGCCGTGGAGCCCCGCCTGGCCTGGGCATTGCTGCTGCCGCCCTCTGGCAGCCGTGCCCTGGGGCGGCAGCGTGCGGCAAGGGCCCGGGCTGAGCCCTGCCGGGCCAGCAGCCCGTGCTGCCACAGCGCCGGCAGCGCCGCCGGCAGGGAGCTGTGCCGCTGGCGCCGTGACAGGCTCTGTGTTCACAGGCATGGCCGGGCGGCACCTGCGGGGGCAGCAGCAAGAGCTGCAGCTGATCTGCACTGGTGAGTGAGGCCAGCGGGCTGACAGCGGGGGCTGCCGGGGACAGCTGCAAGCCCTGCCCTGGCTGTGGAGGGCTCTGCTCCCGGGGGCAGAGCACCCTGAAATTTCAGGGCCACGTGAGCCATTTGTGGCCAGCAGCTTCGGGCTGATCCCCTTGCTCCCTGCTCCCTCCTGGCCATGGCAGGAGCCGGCTGCGATGGCCCAGACAGGGGGCTCTCCTTGGCTCCCCACAGATCTGGGATCTGACCTTGGCTCTGTTATGTTTGCTAAATTATCCCATCATAAAAAACCAAACAATATTTGAGATAGCAGCAATTTCAATTGAATAGTTCAGAAAATATATCTTGACAATATAGTTTGATTTAAAATAAGGGATAATTTGGTTGTAATAATAGCGCATAAGCAAAGGATAACCGCGGGCCATGGAGTGCAGGACCCTTCCCACCTCATGTACGAGCTTTCCAAGTGAAGATTCCCCCCTTTTATGCCATGTGTCAATGTCATCTCCTCCCATTTTCGATTCATCACACTTCTACCTCCGCCCTCATCACCACCTTTACCGCGCACGCTCCACCACTTGTTTTGGTTGTCGCACAAGCCTTTGGGGGTCATTTTTTGATGAAGGCCTCTCCTCTTCCTTGATGTCCTTTAATTCACCTTTGGGTTACACATGCACACCCAGCCAGTACAATGTAATCCAAAACTAACATATTACTACATTTAAGCATCAAAGCAATAAATCTCTTATAGCTGGCGTTTTCCTGGGACCCAACCAGATTTTCCCTTCTTTCTGTAATTTTTAGTAACTGTTATCTCTTGCTTTTTCCTCCTGTCCTTGAACATCTTCAGGGAGGGGGGGGGTGGAACCCCTCCTCTCCCTTTTTTCTTGGCATTACAACTTTTACCTGTTTTATTATTACTTCCAAATATTAATTGATTACTGTTTCAATTTTGTCAGCACAAATCATACCTATTTACCACAGCTCTGTTCCTCTCTCTTGCAGCCCTTGAAAGCCTGACGGAGGACATGAGCAGTGCTGTGTCAGAGCTGGCATTTCAAACACTGCATGTCCTCCGAGCAACAGTGAGTGGGCGATATTCCATCTTCCAGAGGCTGCACCATCAGCTGCGCAGGGCATGGATGACTCGGCCTCGTCTGTCACGGCTCGGCTGGCTGCACTGCTGGAGCTCTGAGGAGAGCTGATCTGGGAGGCTCTCTTTGCTGGGGCAGCCTGAGCCAGCGGGGATTTTTAGTTTTCTGTAAGATTTTTCTTTTCTTCCATTATGTTTTTTTCCTATGTAAATATAGACTGTGTTATAATACAAAGAATCTCAGGAGACTTTTTTTTCTGCCCAGGGTCTGTAGGGCAGAGAGGAAGAGGGGGAAAAGGGTGCTTGTGCTCAGCCAGCTGCCCAGGCATGCGGTGGGCAAGGGGAAATGGCCAGAAGCCCCTTGGCCTTTGGTGGTTCTGCTGAAGCCTTTGTGCTGCCCACAGAGTGGCTGGGCAGGGGCCGGAGCTGCGGGGATCCCTGCCAGAGCGGTGCCTGGAGATGGCCACAAGCCCTGTGCCAGGCACAAGCGCCATCCGTGTCCTCCTGCCCGTGTGCTGCTGGCTGCCTTGCCGAGGGCTCCCAGGTGCCTCTGGATGGGGCTGCTCTGGAGCTGCTGTGGGGCTGTGGTGCTGCTGCTGGGCAGCTTGGCCGGGCTGGGGCAGGGCCTGAGGGGCTGGGGCGCTGGCAAGCCCTGAGCAATGGGCTGTCAGAGGCCACAAGCAGCCCTCCGGGCAGCCGCCGCCTTGCTCCTGACAGCTGGGTGCTCTGGCGCTTCCTCAGTGGGCAGTGTGAGGGACCCCCTGGAATCAGGCGTGGAACCCTGGCCCTGGCCTTTCAGGGCTGTGAGGCCAGGAGTTGTGGGGCTGGGCGTGTGCCCTCCCTGTACTCCGGACTGGAGCCCCCGGCCCCTCAGCCTTAGGCATTGAGCTCCACTGTCTGCTCTCCGAGTCTTGTTCCTCTTGCTGTGGGGGAGGCCGAGTTCTGTGGCTTTAGGCCCCATTGAGCCAGAAGAGCAGCAGCTTTGAGCCCAGAGGGGCCACAGAAAGGCCCTCTGGACAAAGGGCATTGCTGGCATTCCCAGGGCAGGGACACATGAGAGCGGCAGGCACCTTCGGGTGCCACGCTGGCTTTGCACTAGGTCACCTCCCTGCATGCAGGGCTGGCTCTTTGCTTTGCTGTCCTTGGCCTTTTGCCGTCGTGCTCCTTTGGCTGCCTGCAGTGAGGGGCAGCCCTGTAAGGAGGGTGAAAGGCCCTGTCTCCAACATCTCAAGGGGGAAACGGAGCTCTCCCAGCCCTCAGCCCATGCTGTAAGCAGAGCTGAGCCTTTTCCCCAGCCCTGGCTTTCTGCTTGCTGCTGGCCCCTGGCCACCATGACCCACTGCACTCGCTCTGAGTCACCCACAGGATGGCTGGTGCCTCTTGATTTGCTGACGGGACGTGAGGGTCACTGAAAGAAAAGTGAGTGTCCTAATGCTGAGGGCACATGGAGTCACTGAGCAGACTTGAGGCTTCCCCAGCAGGTTGCAGGTGCCTTTCTGTCACTGAAGGGAAGGCAGATGCCCCGTGGCTCGCTGAGGTGTCATGACAGTCTCGGAATCGGATGCAAATGCCCTGCATGCCACTGAGGCCAGCGAGAGTCCCTGAGGGGAGGCGGGTGTCTGTCTTGTCCCTCAGGGTGAGGCAGTGTCACTGAGGGAAAGTGAGGGGGACACGGGCACGCCGCGTGTGGCCTGGCTGAAGGGACGCCAGGGCCGCTGAGGGGCCGTGGGCTCGCCCTGAGGGACACGGCAGGGCCGGGCCGGTTCCCGCTGCGCCGCCGCCGCCCGCTCCCCGCCGCAGGGAGCGTTTCCCGCCCAGGCGCGGGCGGCTCCGCCCCGCCGCTCCCCTCAGCCGCGGGCGGCAACTCGAACCCGCTGGGGCCGCCCCGCGGGGCCGGGCGCCGGGCGGCCTTGCAGAAGCCCTGGGGGAGCTGCCCTGGGGCTGCCCTGCGCTCATACACACCGAGGAGCATGGGCCAGGCTTGCGTCAGCACCAGGGAGTGTTTCACTTGGCCAGGGGTAAAGCTGCAGTAGCTTCCAGGGAGAGAACTTCATAGCACAGGAATGCTGGAATTACCTGGTGCCTCCTGTACGGCATGAAATGAACATTTGGGCTTTCCAGTTGAGGTAATCACTGGACTGTGAGAATAATGAAATCAGAGGTGAACTGTCGAGTACATGTAGTAAATATTTGAGCAGGAAAATTTGAGGTGATCTCTAGGAAAAAATAACTTTTGAGGAAAAGTCTGAGTAATTTCTAGAGGGCACGTAGAGATCATTTTGTGACAAAACCTGAGGTAAATGTTAGGGCAAAGACAGAACATTTGGGGGTAAAATCTCAGGTTCTCTGGCTTCCCACTGCCTCATCCCATGCCCCAGCAGGGGAGCTTTGCCCTCCCTGTGCCCAGCCAGCCCAGCCTGGGCACCTCAGGGGTGTCCCCACCCTCCTGCTGAGGCCCGGCCTGGAGGGCTCTGCCGCAGGCCTGGGAGACGCTCTGGGGAAGCGCCAGAGCAGCCGGGTGCCAGGGACAAGGCGGCTGCCTGGGGGCTGCTTGTGCCCTCTGACACCCAATTCCTCAGGGCTTCCCAGCGCCCCGGCTCCTCAGGGGCCTCCTGGTGTTCTGCCAATTGACTGAGGTGATTTAAAGGACACATCACTGGAAATACTGTTCTTCTTTTACTGTGAATATGAAGGAACCACAATGTAAGATAATACACTCAATAAAAAATGTGCGCTTGGTTTTAGTAACACGGAAAAACAAGCAAGGTAGTGCACCTAAATCAGTACTGTAAGAAAGAAAGGAGAGCGATTTAGAAAGATGCATCACCAATTGCCTAAATTGTTTCTCATCTTGCAGATCTGGACTTGCTGGGGAGCTGCATTTTCACCAAGGACCTGGGGAACCATTCCCAGCAACTGGGAAAATCCTAGGTCATCCATCCACCCATAGATGAGGTCTCCAAACTTGCCCCGAAAGTGACTCCAGCTTTTATAGGCCAAAAAGAGCAAGTCAAAGAGACTCAATTATATTTTTACCCAGCAATGTCCAGGGCCAGCTGAACAGCTTTGAGTTCAGCAAGTTGACTTGATCCACCTTCTCCTTCGGTAGCTTGAGCAACCTGTCATGTGGGGCTCCATACAGCTGCTTTCCACTTCCAGTTCATCCCTACGATGCGACAGGAGCCATCAGTGAAAAGAGCGTAGCGTGTTTCCTCTGCTGGTAATTGGTTTTATGGTGGAGCTTCTTCAGTCCCTTGTCGCTTGTTCCTGCTTCTCTTTGTCAGTGAGACTACAGTTTTCACCTTCCGGCCAGTTTGTAATTATTTCCAGAATCCCAGGGCCATTCAGGTTTCCAGTACGGGCGCGCTGTGTGATAACAGCAATCCACTTGCTCCATGTAGCACTGGTGGCATGGTGGGTAGAGGGAACCTTTGCTTTGAACATCCACCCCAGCACCGGTAGTCGGGGTGCCAGGAGGAGTTGTGCTTCCGTGCCTATTACCTCTGAGGCAGCCTGGACTCCTTCATAGGCAGCCAAGATTTCCTTCTCTGTGGGAGTGGAGTTGGCTTTGGACCCTCTGTACCTTTGGCTCCAGAATCCCAGTGGTTGGCCCCAAGTCTCCCCAGGCACCTTCTGCCAAAGGCTCCAGGACAAGCCATTGTACCCAGCTGCAGAGTAGAGCACGTTCTTCACCTCTGCTCCTGTCCTGACTGGGCCAAGGCCACTGCATGAGCGATCTCCTGCTTGATCTGGGCAAAGGCTTGTTGCTGTTCAGGGCCCCAGTGGAAATCGTTCCTTTTTGCAGATGACCAGTTAGAAAGGGCTCACATTCTGGCTGTACTTGGGAATGTCGATACTCCAAAATCTGTGGCACCTAGGAAACCTTCTGTTTCCTTCTTGCTGGCTGGTGTAGACATTGCAGTGATCTTGTTAACAACCTCAGTGGGAATCTGATGCCGTCCATCTTGCCCCTTTACTTCCAGGCACTGGATCTCTTGGGCAGGTCCCTTGACTTTGATCTTCCTGATGGCGAAATCAGATTCCAACAGAACTGGATGATCTTCTCTCCTTTCTCAAATACTTCCATTGCTGTGTTCCCCCACACAATGATGTCATCCATGTCCTGCAGGTGTTCTGGAGCCTCACCCTTTTCCAGTGCAGCCTGGATCAGTCCATGCACATGGTGGGGCTGTGCTTCCACTCCTGGGGCAGTCGGTTCCAGGTGTACTGCACGCCCCTCCAGGTGCAAGCAAACTGAGGCCTGCATTCTGCTGCCAGAGGAATGGAGAGAAACGCATTAGCAATGCCAACAGTGGCGTACCACTTTGCTGCCTTGGACTCCAGCTCGTACTGGAGTTCCAGCATGTCCAGTCCAGCCATGCTCAGCGGTGGAGTCGCTTCATTCAAGGCACGATAGTCCACAGTCAATCCCCATTCTCTGTCAGAATTGTGCACGGGTTATTCTTCCTGCCAGAGCTGACTGGCAAGACGGATCCCGGGCACTCTGCAACTAACAGCATCAGTCTTGTTGGAAACCCAAATGCAGGGAAATCTCAGACCTTTGGTCTTGTTGGCAAAGCTTAGAATTAAACACAGCATTTGAGCTGAGACCTTGGAAAGGGCTTCCGAACTCAGGTGCTAGAAGCGAGAATGCGGATTTCTAGTTTATAGCAGAGACACGGGGAGGAAAGTTGAAGTGGAGGAAAGTTTCAAGTTTTAGAGTTCAAGATCTAGGAAAAATCAAAGTGGTTCCAATGGTAAACAAGAAGTTTAGGATGCAGTGCTGTAGGTTTGTTGTGTCATGGCATGATTGGCTAAGGAAGCTTAGGTGATGTAGCATGATGTGGGAACCCAGGAAATTCCTTGGGCTGCCCTGCAGGACTCGAGACCCTGTCAGAGGGCTCAGAGACCTTGGCATAGAGCCCAAGACCCCTGTGCCTTTGATTTAGCCCCTGGAAAAAACAATTCCCAACCTTGTATGAAGAATGGCAAGCCACAAAATGATAGTGAATTTAGCACAGAGTGGAAAAATAGATTTGGGGGGATTTTTAGAATGGGGCTTCAGGGGGCAAGATGGAGGAATCTGGGCATGTCCAGCCTTTCTCCTTCTTCTTCTTGGCCTCCATCTTCTGCTGTGATGTTGGCACTTTTCAATTGGTTTAGAGTAGAAGCTCACTGTCTAACGTAGATGATAGGTATTGGAAAGTCATTGTAAATATTGTACAGGGAGTTGTTTTCAGTAGAAGAAGATAAAACCGCCCCGGCAGAGGCAGAGTGCCTTAGACTGTCTTGCTGAGCGGACCTCGGCAGGACAGGAGAAAGAATTTTATAGATAAGATACAATGAACAACCTTGAGACCGAGAAATGAAGAGCTCTGACTCCTTCTTCCACCGCCGGGCTGGGAAAAGAGACTTTCTAACTTATCTCGGGCTCACTCTGAGCAGCTAGAGACCCTGAGAGCATGAGTCCCTAAGAGGAAATCTTGAAGGATTGGGTCCAAAACAGAAATATCCTTGTTGGCCGTGTCTTCTTGGCCAAGAAGTCCTTCAAAGCTCTTGGAACTACAAGTCTTGCGGCCCTGTGAGCCTTGCGCTGGAGATGGGAGCCAAACTCACCCTTCCTGTCTCTGTAGAAGAGAAGAAAAAGCAATGTCATCATCTAAAAAAATCAGAGGTCCGCTCTCTAGCTCCTTCCAAACTCCTTCAACTCGCCCAAAGTGTGATTTAGCTACAAATAGATGAGAGGGACTCTTAGTGCTGGCTCTTTGACTCCAGAGCGGCTGCTTTAGAATCTTTCCCATAACCCTGTGTAGTTATGTGCCAGCAATGTCTCCTTTGAAGAAACTTTCCCAACTGACTTGCATGGAGGTTTGTTGAAAGGGTGTTTGAGGGGAAAGGATCCCAGCAGAGGTCTGGGCTTTGGGCTAGCTGTGTCCCCTGCTGATTGTGAAGTGTGCCATCAGCAGCAGGGCTTTCTGGGCTAAAAATATCATCAAGTCACCTGGACTTGCTCTTTTTGGCCTATAAAAGCTGGAGCCACTTTTGGGGCAAATTTGGAGACCTCATCTATGGGTGGATGGACGACTTTGCATTTTCCCAATTGCTGGGAATGGTTCCCCAGGTCTCTGGTGTAAAATGGGGCTGCCCAGCAAGTGCAGATCTGCAAGATGAGAAACAATTTAGGCAATTGGTGATGCATCTTTCTAAATAGCTCTCCTTTCTCTCCTTTTGTGAAATACATAGCTCTATTTCGTGTCAGGTACACACAGGTAACGCGTGTATTTGTGATTGCGATATGTGTGGAAACCAAGCATGGGACACTTATAAAGTCGAATTCTAATAATACCTGAGGAAAGTAAAGCATGGAAGAAGGCCTTTGAACCTATCCTTTGTTCACAATTAACCTTTATAAATCTTAAGTTGATTTAGCAGCATTTAAATTAAAGCTTTGAGGATGTTGCTTTTTGACAGGAACTTTCTGCTTGGAGCTAAGCCTTAAAGGGTTTTGCAGTAATAACCTTTTGAAGCATTATTTTAGAATATTTCTTGTACAAAGGATCTTTGAAACTATAGCTTTAGAATATATAAAAAGGAAACATGCTTATCTCACGCCTTGACAAAACATGAAAAGCAGCTTGAGAAAGGAATATGAACATCAACGCAAGGACTAATAGTTTCAACCAAGGGAAGCTGCACATCACTGTTATGAGATTTATAGTCCTTGCAATCAAAAGGTAAAGCCATGTCTGGAATCTGGACCCCATCAGCTGGGAGACTTCTTTCTTCATTGGGAAGCTGGACCCCCCCACCACCTGGGATACTCCTTTTCTGGGATACATCCTGAGAAAAACTAAATCACAACACTGTATAGAATTGTGATTGAAAAACTGGGAAGAGAAACTGCTGATGAGTAAAAATTGGGAAAAGAAACTGCTGAGAAAGCTTATGAGTGCCCCTATAAATACCTGTAAGCCTCAAAAAACGGTGTGCAGTTGGAGGGAAAGCTTCCCCCACTGTACCCAGCACTGTATTGCTCATACTTTACCATATTAATTAATAAATTGATTGGTGCTTGAATATTGGCCTAGACAAGCTTCTCATTTATAACATTATAGCACTGATTTAGGTGCACTATGTAATAAGTAGCAATACATTTGTTCACTAATTTAATCAATAGCTAAATAATTATACAATATCAAAGCAATAACTAAATAGCTAAAACCGCTTGATTTTAAATGTATAGCCACATATGGTTGCTTGGCTTGCAGGAATCGTACAGTGCTTTGGGAATTCCATGGTAAAGAAAAGTTCACCTAAGAGGTCACAGAGGAGAGCTGTAATAACAATCCCTAAACTCACAAGAATTGCTTAGGCTTGCAGGAATCGTATAGTGTTCTGAAAATTCCACTGTATAGGTATGCCTTATAAGGAAAAGTTCACTCAGTGGTTCAAAGAGGAAGACTTGGAGCCTTCATCCCACGACCACCAGAAGGCAGAAAAAGACCCCCTACCAACAGTATGAGCAAGCGCAAAAGACAGACCACGTCATCCCTGGACCCGGGAGAAAAAGGCAATAAAAGGTGGACTTTGGGGATAGGAACGGTGCGAGCCTAGAGGAGCGGAGACTCCCGGCCGCCCAGCGCTGAACTTTGCTTATTCTTGCTTGCATAATAATAATAATAATAAATTTATAATTGTATGATCCTTTAGTCCAGTGAATTCATTTATCACATTTCCTTCCTTCCTTCCTTCCTTCCTTCCTTCCTTCCTTCCTTCCTTCCTTCCTTCCTTCCTTCCTTCCTTCCTTCCTTCCTTCCTTCCTTCCTTCCTTCCTTCCTTCCTTCCTTCCTTCCTTCCTTCCACCTCCATCTTTTAAGTGATGTTGGCATTTTTAGATTAGTTTAGAGTAAAAACTCACTGTCTAACATAGGTGATAAGTATTGAGAAGTTATTGTAAATAGTGTACATGTAGTTTTTAGTATAAAAAGATAACACCACACAGTTCCCCATGGTCCCTCACAGGCCCCTCATGGCTCCCTCACAGTTGCCCAAGACCCCTCACAGCCCCTCACTGTGGATGCCATGGCACAGAGAGAAACAGCAAGTGTTTCTCACAGCAGCTTGTGAGAATTATTAGCAAGTTGTAAGAATGTGAGAACTTCAGTATAAACAATCTGCAGGTGGTGTTCTTCTACTTCATCTTTCTCTTCTTCTCAAGGACGGTGTATAAAGAATGTGTTTTTGTTAACTAGTCAATCAAACAGAATATATCGTATCACTCTATAAAAACCGCACGGTTCTCTTGAATTAAACCTTCTTTTAGTCTTTCTGCAGTACTGCCTCCTGCCTGTTCCTGTGTCATTCTGGGCACAAGAGTGACACCTCACGGCCCTTCATGGCCCCCCAGGGCCCCTCACAGCTCAAGGCTCTTCACGGCCCCTGAGCCGCCTCCGGCCTCGCCATTGGCGCCGCTCTTTGCTGCTCTTTGCCAATGGCGGCCCGAGTCTGCAGTGACGTCACCGCTCGCCGGGCAAAGGAAGGCCTGGGGCTGAGGTGCCCCGGGCTGGCCGGGAATGGGGTCCGGGGGTCCCCGGGCTCATGGAAACGGGGGATCCAGGGGCCGGGAGAGGCGGATACCCGGGAAAGGGGGTGCAGGGGGTGTCGGGGCAGGATAAGGGGGTGCAGGGGGTCCTGCAGCTGGGGAAGGAGATGCGAAGGGTCCCAGTGGCCAGGAATGGGCATTCAAGGGGGTCCCCGGGGGGCTCCCCAAAGCCCCTCCCAGGGGGCAGCAGGAGCTGGCTCAGGAGCTCTGGGCAGAGAAAAGGGGGTGACCCCGGCTTGGGGGGGACATGGGGGACTCACCCACGCTCCCGGGGGGACACGACCCCCGGGGACCCCCCCTCACCTTGTCCCGCAGGGGAGGCCGAGCGCCAGCCCAGGCAGACGAAGCCCCCGAGCCCCGGCAGCATCTTGGGGGGCGTGCGGGGCCGGGAGGGGCAGGATCCGGGAAAGGGCGGCGGCTGCCGGGTTCCGCGGCTGCCTGGAAACCACGAAGGCGGCGGCAGCGTCTGTGACAGCGGCGCGGCCTCAGTTGCCTGAGAACGCGGCCCTGGCTGCTTGTGCGCAGCCTGGGCTCCTGCAGGCGGCTTCACTGGGCGATTCGCCAGGGGAATTGTTCGCGGAGCATTGGCCTCTGCAAAGTTCCTGAGCGTGCAGAGCATTGGCCTCTGCAGAAAGTTCCTGAATTTCCTTTGAAGGTAAAGATTGACTCAAGTTGAACTTTTTGCTTTTGTCTCATTTGCACTCTGAGAGAGAATGCCAAAGGGAAATACAGGATGGGATAATGCCCGTCTTCTGGTGCAGCAGTTCAGTGCTCTGCACTGTCACTGACATGTTTTATGAAAAATCCTTTGGGTTTTTTCTCCTGAGAAGCTGAGAGACCTCAGGAACCAAATGTAAACAATGGTTATCTGCTGCTGTGGAATGCAACAGGTGCATCTGTGATTGGTCTCCTAGAGTTGTTTCTAATTAATGGCCACTCACAGTCAGCTGGCTTGGACTCTCTGTCTGAGACACAAGCTTTTGTTATTCATTCTTTCTTTTTCTATTCTTAGCTAGCCTTCTGATGAAATCCTTTCTTCTATTCTTTTAGTATAATTTTAATAGAATATATATCATAAAATAATAAATCAAAAGTCAGATCCTCATCTCTTCCCTCATCCAAGACCCCTGGGAACACCACCACAGTGCACAGCTGAGTGGATGAACAATATATGCTCTACTGATTGTGCTTTTTTTTTTTCTGCACTGAAGGAATGCAACATTTTCTAAATGTACTGCTCTATACTTTTATTTCCCGTCTAGTAGTTGTTTAAAGTGCTTAAAGGTGAATGAGGTCTGTTCAAGTTTCATCAAGTTTCAGTGGGTTGTTATCATCTGGTTATTACAATTATTAGAGGGAGGCCTGTGAATTGAGGTGCAAATGAGACCATATGCCAAAATCAATAGTCTGGATTTTATGTAACAGTAAATAGGAGGAAGAGAGAGAGAAAGGAAAAGAAAAAGAAGCGGGGGGGTGGCAGGGGTGGAGATGAGGGGTTTGGGAAGAAGGGGAAGAAGGAGAGTGACAGAGACAGATGAAGTGAAAAACATCACCATTCCATGGATCCCATTGGCATACCATCAAATCCTCTTCTGGTCTTCTCTGTGGTGAGGTCTCGCAAAACGTAAGACTCCAATGGATTCATGCAGATTTGGGCAAGGTGGGACCTCCCAGGTGCCTCCCTGGGGTGGAGCAAGTTGGACCCTGTCTATTGCTACTTTCAAATAATATAAAATCTTTAGCATCTGTCTGTCCTTTGAGTCTGCCATCAATTGGCTTCTGGATTTTCAGATCTGTTGTGTTGCTTTGCATGCCCAGCAGTTGTCTGGTGCAAGGCCTCAGGAATGGGTCTGGGGGCACTGTGGAGGTCTTGGATGGGAGGTTTGTGTGCAAACCTGGCCTCAGCAGACGAGTCTGTGGCTATGACTTGCCCACCTTGAAGCCAGACAGAGCTGATTTTCAGGACAGCTGCTGGGTTTGGCTTTGTTGTGGATAGGTTTTTCTCTGCAGCCTTGTTTACTTCTCCCCAGCCCTGAGCTAATGGGACAATAGTGTCACCTTTGTCTTGTATCAAGTTCCCTTAGGCAGCTTAACACACAGTGCCAAGTTCCAGTCCAGAGGCATTTTCAGGGAAGGGTGGGCTTGGGTGGTCGCAGCCTCTTTATACAGTTTTGTCCCAATGGGCAGAAAGTCCTTTCTAACAATTTTTAAGCCATTAGCCATAACATTCCAGTCTCTCCCAAGTCCTGTGAGGAGCAGCTGAGAGATCAGGGGTGCTTTAGCCAAAAGAAGAGGATATCCACTCCAGCTATTTTAAAGTAATATTTAGGCTGCAGCTTTGTCTGTTCTAACTATTCTTAATGTTCAGATTTTTAGCTCCAGGTTTCAGTATGATCCATCTTTGAATTGCACAAGGCAGACCTATAGCTCAAATAAAGTCCAACTAGAGGCCTAACATACTAGCTACTTACACCAAACAAGCACTTAGCTACTTTCAAATCATAGAAAATTTTTAGCACCAGTATGTGCCTTTAATCTGCCATGAATTGGGTTCTGGATTTTCAGAGTTCCATTGTTGCTTCTTCCAGTTTTGTTGAGGCATTGTCACTCATCTGGGAGATCGTGCCTTCAAAATGGCTTCTGGACTCCCAAAGAAGACCTCGACACCTCGTCTTTTGTCCGGGAAAGACTGACATCTTTCACTGTAAGTACCCAGTGGGCTGTGTTAAGGCTGCAAACTGCCCTGGTGTCCCTGCTCTCCCTGCCCCTGCTTTAGTGCAAGCAAGAAAATGCTTTAAGTAGGTAATAGGCAGAAATATTCTAGTAAGGCTACGAAACGCAAGTAATAAACGACACAATTATGAAGGTTTCTTTTGAGATGAACTGAGAGGGAGAATTGTGGGAATCCACAAAACCAGAGGGTTTTGGGAAAGCTGCAAAAGGGAAGCCTCAGATACAGTAGAACTGTGAATAGAGCTAAGCAGCAGCCATGAGATAGATCAGCAGAACAATTATTTAAAAAGTAGAAAAGCAAGGACAAATAGAACAATGGTCTATGTATTAACACTTGTCTAGAATAACTCCCTAAGCTACAGAAAAGTTTATCTAGCAAGATATTAGGAGGGTTAAGGCTTAATAATGGAGCTCTGTGCATTGTGTTTTAAGGTTTACAAGCTGGTATTGTATTCAAAATAAGCAAGCATTGTTTTAACCAAAAGTAAGAGTGCTTATAGTGGTTGGATAGAACTACTGTCAATGTGCTTTTGCTTTGTGTGATTGGTCAAGAAACTTATAAAGGAAGTTGTAACATTAAGTTCTTGGTCTACTGCCTGGGATGTGAGCTGCTGGCATCTTCCCATTGTCATAACCATGTAATGAGAGTGATGCTGGAAAATAAAACAGCTCAAGGCAGTTCCACAGCAGCCCTGTCCCGTTTGTGATTTGTAAATAGCCCCCTGCTGGTGTCAAGACCAAGCTGCCCTTGGGCACCTGAGCATGTTGTGGGGGAAGCTCAAACTCTGCCCAAAGCCCTGTGAGACAGGGCTGGTCCCAGCTGGAAGAGCTTCCAAAGCAGCTGTTCTCTCCCAGCTCCTGTGTGGGCACGGATCCAGCCCTGCAGACACAGTGTACAGCAAAGCAAGTTATCTGCTGCAGCACGTCCAGAAGAAAATGTCTCAGCACCTTTGTGTCCCAGATATCTTTGATGAAAAATCCTTTCCTTAGGATTTTTCCTCCTGAGAAGCTGAGAAGCCTCAGGAACAAAATGTAAACAATGATTATCTGCTTCCGTGGAATGCAATAGGTGGATCTTTGATTGGCCCATGTTGGATGTTTGTAATTAATGGCCAATCACAGCCCAGCTGGCTCAGACAGAGAGTCCAGGCCAGAAGCCTTTGTTATCATTCCTTCCTCCTCTATTCTTAGCTAGCCTTCTGATGAAATCCTTTCTTCTATTCTTTTAGTGTAGTTTTAATATATTATATATCACAAAATAATAAATCAAGCCTGCTGAACCATGGAGTCAGATCCTTGTCTCTTCCCTCATCGTAAGACCCCTGTGAACACCATCACACCTTTGTTCTGCAGGATGGTGGAAATCTTCCTGTGCTGGGAATTGTCCCCTGATTTTGGTTTACCATGTGTTGATGGTATCTCTCCCAAAGGAGTTGGCTTCTCTTGAAAGCTCTGGATTGGTAGGAATCTTGAGGGATGTACAGTTCTTACCCGCTCCCTGGAGCCAGGGCCACAAAGGTCCCTTGGTGTCTGGAGCTCACTTGACTGAAGATGCCCCACTGCTGAGGCTCTGTCCAGGAGATCCCTCTGTTTTCTTCTCTGCAGGGGTCTGTGAGCCCAGAGAGAGAAAACAAATGCTAATTACCAGAGAGAACTACAACTTGGACACATTCCTGTGCTCCTCACTCTTGGTGCAACGTTCCTTTCTTGCCTCTCTTGGACTCAGCCAGCAGTGATATCTCCTTGCTGTGAGTTCTCAGTGCTGTACAGGGATGGAGTCAGGGCAGTTCTGAGAGCTCGTCCCCATTCTTTGAAAAGGTCACTGCCTCAATCCAATGAACCTAAAGAGGAAAGAAATGCCCAAAGAGCAGAAATCCCCAACCATGTCACATGCAATCACGGAGAAGCTGATGGGACAGAGCCACGTGGTTGGAGTATGTGTATTGCACTCTGTATTGTTAATTTATTGGTGCTGAGTATTTCAGCAAGCAACTTCCAGGGCTCCCAGGACTGTCCTGGACAATGTGACCACAAATTGTTCACCAGTGGCACTTGTTCAAGAAAAGCCTTTCTGAACAAGCCCACCTCTGAGGCTCTAGCTGGTTGATTTTTGCCTTTCAGCTGCTTCCCTCTAAGTTCCTGTGGGAGAAGTTTCTCCACATTAAGAAGAAGGCCAGCACTGGTGGGAGTTTTCTACCCAGAATTGGCCCATGTGTAGAGCTGGGGAAGACTGGTCCAAAGGTAGCCTTTTCCTGCTCTTCTCCTTTCTGTTTGATGGGAAGTTTGAAGAGGGTGTGTGCTTGTGACAGGCTTGCCTCCAGCCAAAGACCTCAGTGTGCAGGTCCTGTTGTCATTGCAAGCTGCTGTTAGAGGTGGGCTGGGAGTCCTGATCTGCACTCAGCCAACACAAATAAGCTCTGCTGAAGCTGCCTAAGTGTAGCTGCCATTGCTGAAACAATGGGGGGAAGGCTGGGGACACAAAGGCACAGCATTGCCATGTGCCATTCTCCTGCTGAAGGAGCCACCTCTTGCTTTGGTGTGGTCACCATCAAATGCTCGGGGTCACAGGATTCCCTCCGGAGTGGCAGCGTTGGCCTTGGAAGGCCGAGGACCTGTAGGAATTACTTCAGCTTTAACAAAACAAATTGCCTTTATGCTTTGGCTGGAACAATGTGTTGGACCCTGAGGGGGTGTTAGATTTTGCAGGCTGCCAGATGTACAGGGGACTGGCCCTGGGCAGAGGGGAATGGATGTGCTTTATCTGGATCAGTGCCCACTTAGAGGTGTGTTTGAAACTGCTTTTCTGGCAGGACTGGCTCAGTAGAAAGCACAGTCCCAACGGGTAGGTGACTGAGGTGAGCTGTTGTTATGAATGAGGTCCCTATATGTCTAATTTAATAAACCAACATTAGAATTGAGCAGCAATTTTAATTGAGCAGCAATTTGATATGAAATAATGCAATCAAATATAATCAAGCAGATCCAAAATAATTTGGCAGTGGTTTGGATAAAGCATAAGCAAAACCAGTCAGGATACAGGGGGCTTTTCTCACCCTGCCTCCCATTCAAAAGATAAAGAATCCAAAGACAACTTCTAGACTGGATGCTAATACATATTCATCAATAATTTTCTGTCAATCTCCTCCTATTTTTGATTCTTGAAATCTATGTCACTGTACTGCACAGTGCATGCTCTGCTTGTGTCTAAGGGGTCTTTTGGTTTTGGTGGTCGCTTCCCACACAGGCTTCTCCTCATCATCACTGTCCCTTGAAGAACCCTACAAGCTGCACATGCACCCCAAGTCTTGTGTTATAGAAGCCAGCATTATATTCCAAAAAGAAGCCTTATGATTTCATCGATACCTGGAATCATCCCAATTTTGTCCATTTCAAGGCCGATTCTTTAATTATCCTGAGGCCTATTGCCTTTTGGGATGTTACTTGTCTCAAACTACATCCTGCATCCTGTTTTCTCATGAACATCTGAAAACATCTGTTTTGTGACACTAATTCCATATCCTTTTCCTCTCTTACTTTTTAAGAAATATTTTCTAAAATATTTAAAATATTGTTACAATTATTAGCACGAATCAGATTCATCTATCACAGTGTTGAGCAAGAAATTGGCAGCAAGAGCCATGTAACACACTGGTTAAGGATTGCCCAGACAGAGCAGGGGAGAGTTTTCTCCAAGCAATGCCTCTGCTCCAGAATCATTTGCTGTTGTTTTGGGCCCGTGGGTCCGCCTCGGCTGTGGCGGTGGTCCCCAGCCCGCGTTGTTGAAGCCGTCGCCCTTCCTCGGCCTTAAGCCAGGGACCCGCGTTGTGGCGGGCAGAATTTTTTGGCACAGTTTTTTTTTTTTTTTTTTTTACGGGCCCAGCACCCGACAGAGAGCCCCCCCGGACTGGTCCTGCGCGAGGCGGCGGCGCCTCGCCTACCTCGGTCGTGGCCAGATCGACTGAGCCGCTTATGCCGGGCGGGGCCGGGTTTGCCGCGCCGGGTCCATTGCTTTTTGTTGAGGCGGGCGGAGTTGGGGGGGTGCCCACCAGGCCTCCGCGGGCCTTTTTATTTTTCTCTCCCGGCCCTAAGCCACGGCACCGAGAAGCATTGCGACGAAGGCGCGAGCGGGATGCCGGTGGGTCCATCGTGGGGAGGTAGTGAGGCGCGTACCTCAGCCCCCACCCCGGGCCCCCGGCCCCACGGCCCCCGTAGCTAGCACGGGTCGTTGCGAACGCGCCTCCGTGTGCCTTTTTTGTCGTGCTGTCCCCCGGCTTTTTTTTCCAGAAGGGAAAACCGACCGCGGCTAGGCTGGGTGAAAGCCGGTGGCCTGTGGCGCCAGGTCGGTGGCACTTTTTCTGGCACGCTTGGCCGAGTTCCCTGGGCCGGAAGGGGGGGGGGGGCTGCTGAGTCCCCCCCAGCCCAGCGGGGGCCGGTCCAGTCCCGCCGTTGCCTAGCCGAAAGGGGAGCCGTTGTTGGCCGCGGCCGGGTGGCAGCACTCCCCACGCTTCTCTGCTGCCGCGAGTGATCCGATCCGCAGGTGGGCTGGGCGGCCGTCGCCGTTGTCCCAGGACCGTGGCCATGGGGCCCTGGTCGCCGTTCACGCAGCTCCTTCCCAGAGCCGCACCTGATCGATGTGGCTTTTCGGGTGGCGTCGGAGAGGGCCCCCGGCAGGCCGGCTCTCCTTCCAAGGCTTCTCTGTCATGGGAAAGCCACGGCGGGGGGGGTCCAGTGCTCGGGCAGGGCGGTCTCCTTTCCAATTCGCTTCCCGTCGCAGGCGAGGTGTCGCCCCTCCCACTGGCCTGGGGAAGGGCATCTTTACCGTCCCGAGCTGTCTGATGGCCTCATGGCCCTGCGAGCCTTCAGGTGTCCTTAAAAAACCACACGAGGTGCCGGTGCCGGCCCCGGTCCGGGTAGCAGCCCTGTGGGTGCCCACCGCAAGCAGCGTCGGGCGGCAGTGCGGCTTGAGCTGAGCCGCGAGAAGGGAGAGAGGCAAGAGAGAAAAGAGAGAGGGCAAAAGTGCCCGAACCCGATGCGGCGTGGACACGGGGTAACAGAGCCAAGTCTCGAACCGGGGCGCGGGCCCCAGGAAAAAAAGCGAGAGAGAGAGAGAGAGAGAGAGAGAGAGAGAGGAAACCTCGCGCTCCATCTGAGTGGCGAAAAGCTGCGCAGCGGTCCTGGTTCCTTGCCCGCGGTGTCGCTGGAAGGGCCAGCTGTTGGGGTTGGCCGTCGCTGAGGGGTGTCCCTCGCGCGTGGCGCCATTCCCCATCCCAGGCGATGCTGGGCCGCGATGTGGCCGGCTGCCGTCCCTGCAGCCGGCGCCCGTTGCCACAACGCTGCCGCCCGCCGCCGTGTTTTCGCCCGCGATGCCGCTCCCGCGGGTCAGAGCAGCAAAAGGAGCCCGGGGCCGTCGGGGTTAAGCACGGGGCTAGTTCGCTGGCGGGCCGGGCGCATCCAGGCGCTCCGTCTGGGCGCTTGCGCGACGCTTCGCAGCGCTGCCGTGGGTGGCAGCTACCTGGTTGATCCTGCCAGAAGCATATGCTTGTCTCAAAGCTTAAGCCATGCATGTCTAAGTACACACGGGCGGTACAGTGAAACTGCGAATGGCTCATTAAATCAGTTATGGTTCCTTTGGTCGCTCCTCTCCCGCTCCTTGGATAACTGTGGTAATTCTAGAGCTTATACATGCCGACGAGCGCCGACCTCCGGGAACGCGTGCATTTATCAGACCAAAACCAAACTGGGCCTGCCCGGCAGCTTTGGTGACTCTAGATAACCTCGAGCCGATCGCAAGCCCCTGCGGCGGCGACGACCCATTTGAATGTCTTTATCAACTTTCGATGGTACTGTCTGTGCCTACCATGGTGACCATGGGTGACAGGGAATCAGTGTTCGATTCCAGAGAGGGAGCCTGAGAAACGGCTAGCACATCCAAGGAAGGCAGCAGGCACACAAATTACCCACTCCCGACCCGGGGAGGTAGTGACGAAAAATAACTATACAGGAGTCTTTTGAGGCCCTGTAATTGGAATGAGCGCACTTTAAATCCTTGAGCGAGGATCCATTGGAGGGCAAGTCTGGTGCCAGCAGCTGCGGTAATTCCAGCTCCAATAGTGTATGTTAAAGTCGCTGCAGTTAAAAAGCTTGTAGTTGGATCTTGGGATCAAGCTGGCGGTCCGCCGTGAGGCGAGCCACCGCCTGTCCCAGCCCCTGCCTCTCGGCGCCCCCTCGATGCTCTTAGCTGAGTGTCCCGCTGGGCCTGAAGCGTTTACTTTGAGAAAATTAGAGTGTTCAAAGCAGGCCGGCCGCCAGCATACTGCAGCTAGGAATAATGGAATAGGACTCCAGTTCTATTTTGTTGGTTTTCGGAAACAGGGCCATGATTAAGAGGGATGGCTGGGGGCATTGGTATTGTGCTGCTAGAGGTGAAATTCTTGGACCGGTGCAAGACGGCCTAGAGCGAAAGCATTTGCCAAGAATGTTTTCATTAATCAAGAATGAAAGTCGGAATTTCGAAGACGATCAGATACCGTCGTAGTTCCAACCATAAACGATGCCAACTGGCGATCCGGCAGCGTTATTCCCATGACCCGCCGGGCAGCTCCCGGGAAACCCAAGTCTTTGGGTTCCAGGGGGAGTATGGTTGCAAAGCTGAAACTTAAAGGAATTGACGGAAGGGCACCACCAGGAGTGGAGCCTGCGGCTTAATTTGACTCAATACGGGAAACCTCACCCAGCCCGGACACAGACAAGATTGACAGATTGAGAGCTCTTTCTCGATTCCGTGGGTTGTGGTGCATGGCCGTTCTTAGTTGGTGGAGCGATTTGCCTGGTTAATTCCGATAAGGAACGAGACTCTGGCATGCTAACTAGTTACACGACCCCTGAGCGGTCGGCGTCCAACTTCTTAGAGGGACAAGTGGCCTCCAGCCACCTGAGATTGAGCAATAACAGGTCTGTGATGCCCTTAGATGTCCGGGGCCGCACGCGCGCTACACTGACTGGCTCAGCTTGTGCCTACCCTCCGTCGGCAGGCGCGGGTAACCCCTTGAAGCCCATTGGTGATGGGGATCGGGGATTCCAATTCTTCCCCGTGAACAAGGAATTCCCAGTAAGTGCGGGTCATAAGCTTGCGTTGATTAAGTCCCTGCCCTTTGTACACACCGCCTGTCGCTACTACCGATTGGATGGTTTAGTGAGGTCCTCGGATCGGCCCCAGCGGTGTTGGCCACGGCCCTGCCAGAGTGTCGAGAAGACGGTTGAATTTGACTATCTAGAGGAAGTAAAAGTCATAACAAGGTTTCGGTAGGTGATCCTGCGGAACAATCATTACCAATGGGGCTTGGCGTCCACCACGTCGTGCCAGGCCATCTGGCTGGCCGTGCGCGCACGGCGTCACTCGCACACCCGCTCCGTTCGCATGCTCGGCCCCCGGCTGCCAGCCCCAGTCGGCACCGGGGGCCACATGCGCTTCCCCTTTGCCGCGTGCCATCAGCCCCAGAGAGAGAGGGAGACCGGAGGCGCGTGGCACCTCCAGGCACGGGGGGTTGGAAGGGGGAGAGGGGGAAAAAGTCACTTGGCACAGCGAAGCGGGCCACGAGCGCCCACCACCGTGCACGCAGGCGGGGCTCTCCCCGCGCTACACCGCGCGTCGTTGCCGGGCCTCGAAGCGTGGCACGCTGGCTGCTGTCACGGCGGCGTGCCCCTCCGCCTCCCACACCACCCCCCCACCCCGTCCTTGCGCCGGTCTGACGCTGGTCCATCCCCGCTTGAGAGTGGGGACGCTGACGCGGGCCCCCGACTCTCTTGCCACCGCGGCCAGCACCGCCGGTCACCGGTGTGCCACGTGCGGGCGCCCTGGCGCGGCCCGAGTTCGGTGCGCGCGCAAGAAAGCCACCCGGGTGCGGGGAGGGAGGGGTGCTAGTCCAGCTGCGGCGCGCGCCCAGCCCCGCTTCGTGCCCAAGCCCGACCAACCCAGCCCTCAGAGCCAATCCTTATCCCAAAGTTATGGATCTGGCTTGCTGACTTCCCTTACGTACATTGTTCCAACATGCCAGAGGCTGTTCACCTTGGAGACCTGCTATGGATATGGGTATGGCCCGGCGCAATACTTACACCCTCTCCCCCGGATTTTCACGGGCAAGCGAGAGCTCACCGTATGCTGCCGGAACTGCAACACTTTCCAAGGCGCGGGCCCCTCTCTCGGGGCGAACCCTTTCCAGGGCGCCCGGCCCTTCACAAAGAAAAGAGAACTCTCCCTGGGGCTCCCGCCGGCTTTTCCAGGATCGGTTGCGTCACTGCACTGGGCGCCTCGCGGCGCCCGTCTCCGCCACTCCGGATTTGGGGATCTGAACCCGACTCCCTTTCAATCGGCTGAGGGAAATGGAGGCCATCGCCTGCCCTTTTGGAACGGCGCTCACCTATCGCTTAGGACCGACTGACCCATGTTCAACTGCTGTTCACATGGAACCCTGCTCCACTTCGGCCTTCAAACCTTTCGTTTGAATATTTGCTACAACCACCAAGATCTTCACCTGCGGCGGCTCCACCCGGGCCCACACCCCAGGCTTCAAGGGGGCCTCCTACTCGTCGCGGCCTAGCCCCCGCAGGCATCGCACTGCCGGCAACGGCCGGGTATGGGCCCGACGCTCCAGCGCCATCCATTTTCAGGGCTAGTTGATTCGGCAGATGACTTGTTACACACTCCTTAGCGGATTCCGACTTCCACGGCCACCGTCCTGCTGTCTAGATCAACCAACACCTTTTCTGGGCTCTGATGAGCGTCGGCATCGGGCGCCTTAACCTGGCGTTCGGTTCATCCCACAGCGCCAGTTCTGCTTACCAAAAGTGGCCACTGAGCACTCGCATTCCACGGCGCGGCTCCACGCCAGCGAGCCGGCCCCCTTACCCATTGAAAGTTTGAGAATAGGTTGAGATCGTTTCGGCCCCAAGACCTCTAATCATTCGCTTTACCGGGTAAAACTGAACATTGCCGAGTGCCAGTTATCCTGAGGGAAACTTCGGAGGGATCCAGCTACTAGATGGTTCGATTAGTCTTTCACCCTTAGACCTGGGTCAGACAACCGATTTGCACATCAGGACCGCTACGGACCTCCACCAGAGTTTCCTCTGGCTTTGCCCTGCCCAGGCATAGTTCACCATCTTTTGGGTCCTAGCATGGACGCTCACGCTCCACCTCCCTGGCCCCGCAAGTGGGTGGCGGGCAAGACGGGCCGGTGGTGCGCCCGGGGCTGCCAGGCGCAACACACGCCCCGGGATCCCACCTCAGCTGGCACGCGCCGGCCCTCACCTTCATTGCGCCGCAGGCTTCCGACGATGGCCCCTGACTCGCGCACGTGCTAGACTCCTTGGTCCGTGTTTCAAGATAGGTCGGGTGGGTAGCCGACATCGCCATGGACCCCGGGCGCCGGAGCGCGGCCTGTCAAGCCCGGCCTGGTGGCACTGCGCGGTCGGGGCGCACTGAGGACAGTCCGCCCCGGTTGACAGCAGCGCCAGGGGCTGGCGGGCCCGGTCCTGCACCCCTGCATGAAACACCACGCTGCGGGGACGCCGCCCGCGCCCCTACCCCCCAGGAGGGCGAAGGGGGGGGAAAAGTGACGCCCCCCACCACGGTGCCGCCGATGGGGGCTGAGGAGGGTGCGGCGGCGATCCTCTCCCTCGGGCCCGGGATTCGGCAAGACATGCTGCCCAGGGGCTGTAACACCCGCTGCCGCTTGCGCGGTGCCGGGCCGCCTGCCCACCAGAGGCCTTCCCAGCCAACCCGGAGCTGGTCGTGGCGCACCGCTGCGGCGGAAATGCACCCGGCCAGGGCTGGCCGCTGTCCGGGCGGCGGTCCCCCGCAACGGCCCGCCCTAGCTGGCCCGCGCCCCTGGATGGGGTTTGCCCCGGGGGATGGAAGGGAGGTGGAGGCAAGGATCTGCCGAACCCGCGCCGGCTGAGCACAACTCGCGGGGTTGAATCCTCCGGGCGGACTGCGTGGGGCCCACCCGTTTACCTCTTAACGGTTTCACGCACTCTTGAACTCTCTCTTCAAAGTTCTTTTCAACTTTCCCTTACGGTACTTGTTGGCTATCGGTCTTGTGCTGGTATTTAGGCTTAGATGGAGTTTACCACCCGCTTTGGGCTGCATTCCCAAGCAACCCAACTCCGAGAAGCCACGGGCCCAGCGCGCCGGGGGGCTGCCACCGTTCACAGGCTGCGGCCTCGATCACAAGGACTTGGGTCCCCCGAGAGCACCGCCGGGAGGGGGGCTTCTGTACGCCACATGTCCCGTGCCCCATCGTGGGGTGGGGATTTGACGCTGGGCTTTTCCCTCTTTGCTCGCCGTTACTGAGGGAATCCTCGTTAGTTTCTTTTCCTCCGCTGACTAATATGCTTAAATTCAGCGGGTCGCCACGTCTGGTCTGAGGTTGCAAGCCCAAAGCTCGGCCACGCCGCGCGCGCACGCGTGGAGATGGCCGCCTTTGTCTCCCCCTGCCTGCCAGCCCACCTGCTACGCCCCCGCCCCCCAAGTGGGCCGGAGACCGAGAGCGAGCGAGCGATGAGGAGAGATGGAGAACCCCATCCCAGAGACGAGAACGGAAAAGGGAGCGCGACAGAGACAGCCCCGCGCAGGAGGACCGGCTGGGCGGCGGCGCGTGCAACGGCCTCAGTGGGGAGAGAGAGGGGAGCGATGGCGCCCCTCGGGCACGCCCTGAGACCGTGACAGAAGAGGAGGGGGGCGGGCGAAGGGAGAGGAGGGGGTCGGAACCCCTGTCCCAGGCGCTCTCACCTCCCGCGCGTGCGTGGCAGCACAGCATGGTACCGCCGTGGTTCCCACCCGCAGACAGCCGAATGCGCAAGGGGGGAGGCCGGGGGCGAGGTCCGTGCCTCGACTCCCCTTCTCACCCTCCTCTCTCTTTCTCTCGGCCCTCGGCGGCGCCTTTCGACGCTGTCTCTCGCTCTCCCCAGGCCGCCGCGCCACCGCATCCGCAGCGCAGCCCCAGCGAGGATGAGCTCCACCCCAGCGGCTTGCTCCGGGAGCGGGGAGCAACGGAGCGCTCCCCGAGTCTGCATTTAGGGGGACGAAAGCCCTGCGCGGCGACCACGACGATGATGACAACCGCGACAACGACGACGCCTGCCGGACCGGAGGGAAGGGATCAAGGCCCGCCTAGGGAAACGCTTCCCTCGCCGAACACCTGACTGCCTTCCCTCCGGGCACCGGCAGGATGCCGCCACCACCGCCGCCGCCGCCGCCCGCTGCAGGCGACGGGCCTGCGAGGCGACCCCAGCTGCGCAACTGGGGTGGCCCCCGGACGGCGATTGATCGTCAAGCGACGCTCAGACTGGCATAGCCCCTGGAGGAACCCAGGGCTGCAAGTGCGTTCAAAGTGTCGATGATCAGTGTGTCCTGCAATTCACATTAATTCTCGCAGCTAGCTGCGTTCTTCATCGACGCAAGAGCTGAGTGATCCACCGCTAAGAGTTGTCTGCCTTTCGGGCACTGCTCACGCTGAGAGGCCCCTTTTTGTTACTCTGGTGCCGAGGACGCGCGGGGCGCCCCTGGCTTCGACCGTACGAGCACACAGAAAATGGAAGGGGAGGGAAAAAAAAAACACTGGAGCAACCCACTCTCCGAAGGCCGGCCAAGAGGCGGGGGAGCCCGCACCCCTGACCGCCTTCCCCCGCAAGGGGTGACGCCGACCTCACAAATGCTGTCCTTCGGAGGCGGCCCAGGCGCCCAGGCTTGGCCCGGCCTCCGCGCGGAGGGCCAGGCGGAGTGCGCCAGAATGCGGGGGGAACGGCGGCCCACCCGCTTCTCTCTTTCACGGGACAACATGCACAAAACACACGGCACACAGCTGGGGGCGGGCGGCCGTCGGCCCCCGCACCACGCCGGCTCTCCCTCAGCCCCGACACCGTGGGCCTTGCGGAGCGCCATTGCACCGCTGCCTGGCCAGCTTTTCTCTTCCCCACTGCATGGCCTTTCCCCCGGGCTCGAGAGGGGCACGCGACAACAACCGGCCCCCGCCAGCACGCCTCCCGTGGGACCGCTCCCCCGCCGGGCGGGCGAGCGACCGGCGGTCGTGCTCCGCCGCCGGCCCAGAGGCGGGCGCCACCGAGACCCGAGCCAGCATTGCCAGCACCCAAGGCCTTCTGGACGGCAGAACCGGCCGCCGCCAGGGCCGCACTCCTGGGACCTCCGCCGCCACGTCGCACCGCTGGGGCCCCTTGCCCCGGGAACGCGACGGCGGAAGCTAGTACGGCGCTGAGCCGGGGGGCAACACCCGCTCTCCTCGTTTGCACGCGGAGACCGGGCGGGGAGAAGCACCCCCGTGGCCACCCCGCATGCCTTCCTGCGGCCCACACACGGCTGGGAAGGGGGCTGGAGGACTCAATGAGCAGGGCCCGGGACGGGACTGCCGCCGGCCGACGCCGTCCGGCCGACCGTCCCCGCAGGGAGGGACACCTGTTGAGCGGCGCCGCCACTGCTTGGCACAGGGTTGCCCGCGCTCGTGGGCCTCCGCCGCCGGAGGGCCCGCCGAGTGCTTGCTCCCCACCAGCAGGCGGGCGGTCGAGCCAGGGGATGGCCGGTGGACGACGGCCCCAGGGCTGCGCGTTCGAGGAGAAAAGGCCGTTGAGGGGAGGAGAGGCGCCAGATGTGCCAGACACGCCAGACGCGGCGCCACACGCGCGAGAGACCACGGCGGCGGTCCGAGGAGAGAGAGCGCGGGGGGGCCCCGGCGGGCGCGGGGGATGCGGGCTTGACCACCAAGAACACCTCGGGCGTGCGCGCGCATGCGCGCCACAAAGAGCGGCCTGGAACACCTGGAGGCCTCGGCCCTTGGAGTTCCTCTGCCCCACACGAGAGGGGGGGGCCGCTCGGCCCAAGAACAGGGAACTCTGCCGGCCGGCAAAGGCCCCGCTCCCTGGTGCGGGTAGGGCTGGAGGAGCCGCCTCCTCCGAGCACTGAAGGCGTCCCTGCCATCCGGCTCCCTCGCCCTTTCCACCTCGGCCGCCGATGGGTACCACAGCTGGCCGGCCGGCCATCACTGGACGGGCGAAGCAGCGAGGGAAGGCACGGGTGCACCTCCGGGAGGGGCCGTGCCGATCACCCCTCCCTCCCGGCACCTGGGCAGCTTTCTCGCATGCACGCCGAGGAGAGCTGAGCTCAGGAGGACTCGGGCCGCGCCAGGGCGCCCGCAGGCGGCACACGGGCGACTGGCGTTCGGCGGCGCCGGCCACAGCGGTGAGAGGCTCGGGGGCCCGTGGCCGCACCCCCGCTCTCTGGCGGGGACGGACCGGCGGCAGACCGGCACAAGGCCGAGGTGGGGGGGGGCGTGGTGTGGGGGGCGGGGGGGGACGCCCGTTGTAGTGCGGGGTGAGCCCCACCCGAGCACACGGTGGCGGGCGCGCGTGGCGCGCTTCGCTGCACCAAGCGGCTTTTGCCCCCTCTCTCCCTTCCGACCCCCCGTGCCTGGCGGTGCCGCGCGCCTCCGGTCCCTCTCTCTCACTAGGGTTGCGGCGCGCGGCGAAGGTGAATGGCGTGTGGCCCCCGGAGAGAACCTGGGCCGACAGCTGGGGGCTGAGCGTGCGAAACGAGCGGGCGTGTGAGTGACACTGCGCACGCACCACCAGCCGGACAGCCTAGCACGATGCGGCAGGCGCCAAGCCCTACCGGTAATGATCCTTCCGCAGGTTCACCTATGGAAACCTTGATATGACTTTTATTTCCTCTAGATAGTCAAGTTCGACCGTCTTCCCGACACTCTGGCAGGGCGGTGGCCGACCCCGCCGGGGCCGATCCGAGGACCTCACTAAACCATCCAATCGGTAGTAGCGACGGGCGGTGTGTACAAAGGGCAGGGACTTAACGCGAGCTTATGACCTGCACTTACTGGGAATTCCTCATTCACGGGGAAGAATTGGAATCCCCGATCCCCATCACCAATGGGCTTCAAGGGGTTACCCGCGCCTGCCGACGGAGGGTAGGCACAAGCTGAGCCAGTCAGTGTAGCGCGCGTGCGGCCCCGGACATCTAAGGGCATCACAGACCTGGTATTGCTCAATCTCAGGTGGCTGGAGGCCACTTGTCCCTCTAAGAAGTTGGACGCCGACCGCTCGGGGGTCGCGTAACTAGTTAGCATGCCAGAGTCTCGTTCCTTATCGGAATTAACCAGACAAATCGCTCCACCAACTAAGAATGGCCATGCACCACAACCCACGGAATCGAGAAAGAGCTCTCAATCTGTCAACCCTGTCCGTGTCCGGGCTGGGTGAGGTTTCCCGTGTTGAGTCAAATTAAGCCGCAGGCTCCACTCCTGGTGGTGCCCTTCCGTCAATTCCTTTAAGTTTCAGCTTTGCAACCATACTCCCCCTGGAACCCAAAGACTTGGGTTTCCCGGGAGCTGCCTGGCGGGTCATGGGAATAACGCTGCCGGATCGCCAGTGGGCATCATTTATGGTCGGAACTACGACGGTATCTGATCGTCTTCGAAATTCCGACTTTCATTCTTGATTAATGAAAACATTCTTGGCAAATGCTTTCACTCTAGGCCGTCTTGCGCCGGTCCAAGAATTTCACCTCTAGCGGCACAATATGAATGCCCCCAGCCGTCCCTCTTAATCATGGCCCCGTTTCCGAAAACCAACAAAATAGAACTGGAGTCCTATTCCATTATTCCTAGCTGCAGTATGCTGGCAGCCGGCCTGCTTTGAACACTCTAATTTTCTCAAAGTAAACGCTTCGGGCCCCGTGGGACACTCAGCTAAGAGCATCGAGGGGGCGCCGAGAGGCAGGGGCTGGGACAGGCAGTGGCTCGCCTCACGGCGGACCGCCAGCTCGATCCCAACATCCACCTATGAGCTTTTTAACTGCAGCAACTTTAAGATACGCTATTGGAGCTGGAATTACCATGGCTGCTGGCACCAGACTTGCCCTCCAATGGATCCTCGCTCAAGGATTTAAAGTGCGCTCATTCCAATTACAGGGCCTCAAAAGACTCCTGTATAGTTATTTTTCGTCACTACCTCCCCGGGTCGGGAGTGGGTAATTTGCGTGCCTGCGGCCTTCCTTGGATGTGGTAGCTGTTTCTCAGGCTCCCTCTCTGGAATCGAACCCTGATTCCCCGTCACCCATGGTCACCATGGTAGGCACAGACAGTACCATCGAAAGTTGATAGGGAAGACATTCAAATGGGTCGTCGCCGCCGCAGGGGCTTGTGATCGGCTCGAGGTTATCTAGAGTCACCAAAGCTGCCAGGCGGGCCCAGTTTGGTTTTGGTCTGATAAATGCACGCGTTCCCGGAGGTCGGTGCTCGTCGGCATGTATAAGCTCTAGAATTACCACAGTTATCCAAGGAGCGGGAGAGGAGCGACCAAAGGAACCATAACTGATTTAATGAGCCATTCGCAGTTTCACTGTACCGCCCGTGTGTACTTAGACATGCATGGCTTAAGCTTTGAGACAAGCATATGCTTCTGGCAGGATCAACCAGGTAGCTGCCACCCACGGTGGCACCGCGCCACGGCGTGCGAGCGCCTGGACGGAGCGCCTGGACGTGCCCGGCCCACCGGCGAACCCACCCTGCGCCAAACCCCGACCCCCAGGGCTTCTTTCGCCGCTCTGACCCGCGGGAGTGGCATCAAGGACAAAGACACGGCGGCGGTCGGCGGTGTGGCGGCGACGGGCGCCAGCAGCCAGGCGGTGGCCGGCCGCATCACAGCCCGGCATCGCCTGGGGGGGGAACAGCGCCACACGCGAGGGATGCCCCTCGGCTACTGCTGACCCTGGTGGCCGGCCCTTCCCGCGACGCCGCAGGCAAGGAGCCGGGATCGCTGCGCAGCTTTTCGCCACTCGAATGGAGCGCGAGGCTTCGTCTCTCTCTCTCTCTTTCTCTCTCGCCTTTTTTCCCAGGGCCCGTGCCTTAGTTCGAGACTTGGCCTCGCACTCGAAATGATGCACACGACGCGCGGAACAGGGCTCAGCCGGGGGTGACCCGCCCCCCCACCAAAGCTGAGAAAAAACCGCCCGCCGAAAGGTCGTGGGCGAGCGACCGGCCGCCAGTGAGGTTGGGCCGAGCGGGGCCCCACTCACAGGGAGCGAACCACGTCCTGGCACGTCCCCCCACCGGGCTGCCCGGAAAGCACTGGACGTGGTAGAGAAGGCAGCGACCCGACGAGGCGGGCACGGCCCGGACACCGAGGCCCCTTTTCAACCGGGGCGGCTCGCTCTGCAGCAGGCGGCAGAACGGCAAAGGAGCGCGCGGACCGGGCTCTGTTCCACCTGCGTCCGCACCGCATCAGGTTCGGGCACTTTTGCCCTCTCTCTTTTCTCTCTTGCCTCTCTCCCATCTCGCGGCTCAGCTCCTGCCGCACCGCCACCCGGCGCTGCTCGTGGCCGGCATCCACACGGGCGCTACCCGGACCGGGGCCGGCACGGGCACCTCGCATGGTTTTTTAAGGACACCTGAAGGCTCGCAAGGCCATGCGGCCGTCACACAGCTCGGGACGGTAAAGATGCCCTTCCCCAGGCCGTCGGGAGGGGCGACACCTCGCCTGCGATGAGAAGCGAATTGGAAATGAGACTGCCCTGCCTGAGCACCGGACTCCCCCCGCCGTGGCTTCCCCGTGACAGAGAAGCCTTGGAAGAAGAGCCGGCCCGCCAGGGGCCGTCTCCAACGCCACCTGAAAAGCCACATCAATCAGGCACGATTCTGGGAAGGAGCTGTGCGAACGGCGACAAGGGCCCCACGGCCACGGTCCTGGGACAACGGCGACGGCCGCCCAGCCCACCTGCGGATCGGATTGCTCGCACCAGCAGAGGAGCATGAGGGGTGCCGCCACCTGCCTGCAGCCAACAACCGCTCCCCTTGCGGCTAGGCAATGGCAGCACTGGACTGGCCCCTGCCGGGCTGGGAGGGGATTCGGCGGCCCCCCCTCCCAGGGAACCTGGCCGAGCGTGCGAGAAAAAGTTCCACCGACCTGGTGCCATGGGCCACCGGTTTTCGCCCAGCCTAGCGGCGGTCGGCTTTCCCATCCCAAAAAAAAAGCCGGGGCACGGCACGACAAAAAAGGCAGACAGAGGCGCGTTCACAACGACCCGTGCTAGCCACGGGGGCCGCGGGGCCCGGGGCGGGGCGGGGGGGGCGGGCCGAGGTACGCGCCTCACTACCCCCCCACGACGGACCCACCGGCATCCCGCTCGCGCCTTCGTCGCAACGCTTCTCGGTACCGCGGCTTAGGGCCGCGAGAGAAAACTAAAAAGGCCCGCAGAGGCCTGGTGGGCGCCCCCCCAACTCCGCCCGCCTCAACAAAAAGCAACGGACCCGGCGCGGCAAACCTGGCCCCGCCTGGCATAAGGGGCTCAGTCGATCCGGCCACGACCGAGGTAGGCGAGGCGCCGCCACCTCGCCCAGGATCAGTCCGGGGGGGCTCTCCGTCGGGTGCCGGGCCCGTAAAAAAAAAAAAAAAAAACGGGACCAAAAAAATTCTGCCCGCCACAACGCGGGTCCGCTGCTTAAGGCCGAGGAAGGGGGACGGCTTCAACAACGCAGGCTGGGGACCACCGCCGCCGCCGAGGCGGACCCACGGGCCAAAACAACAGCAAATGATTCTGGAGCAGAGGCATTGCTTGGAGAAAACTCTCCCCTGCTCTGTCTGGGCAATCCTTAACCAGTGTGTTACATGGCTCTTGCTGCCAATTTCTTGCTCAACAGTGTGACAGATGAATCTGATTCGTGCTAACAATTGTAACTATATTTTAAATCTTTTAGAAAATATTTGTTAAAAAGTAAGAGAGGAAAAGGATATGGAATTAGTGTCACAAAACAGATGTTTTCAGATGTTCATGAGAAAACAGGATGCAGGATGTAGTTTGAGATAAGTAACATCCCAAAAGGCAATAGGCCTCAGGATAATGAAAGAATCTGCCTTGAAATGGACAAAATTGGGATGATTCCAGGTATCTATGAAATCATAAGGCTTCTTTTTGGAATATAATGCTGGCTTCTATAACACAAGATTTGGGGTGCACGTGCAACTTGTGGGGTTGTTCAAAGGACAGCGATGATGAGGAGAAGTCTTCGTGGGAAGCGACCACCAAAAGCCAAAAGACCCCTTAGAAACAAGCAGAGCATGCACTGTGCAGTACAGTGACATAGATTTCAAGAATCAAAAATAGGAGGAGATTGACAGAAAATTATTGATGAATATGTATTAGCATCCAGTCTAGAAGTTGTCTTTGGATTCTTTATCTTTTGAATGGGAGGCAGGGTGAGAAAAGCCCCCTGTATCCTGACTGGTTTTGCTTATGCTTTATCCAAACCACTGCCAAATTATTTTGGATCTGCTTGATTATATTTGATTGCATTATTTCATATGAAATTGCTGCCAAATTAAAATTGCTGCTAAATTCTAATGTCGGTTTATTAAATTAGACATATAGGGACCTCCTTCATAACAACAGCCCACCTCAGTCACCTACCTGTTGGGACTGTGCTTTCTACTGAGCCAGTCCTGCCAGAAAAGCAGCTTTAAACACACCTCTAAGAAGGCACTGATCCAGATAAAGCTCATCCATTCCCCTCTGCCCAGGGCCAGTCCCCTGTACATCTGGCAGCCTGCAAAATCTAACACCCCCTCAGGGTCCAACACATTGTTCCAGCCAAAGCATAAAGGCAATTTGTTTTGTTAAAGCTGAAGTAATTCCTGCAGGTCCTCGGCCTTCCAAGGCCAACGCTGCCACTCCGGAGGGAATCCTGTGACCCCGAGCATTTGATGGTGACCACACCAAAGCAAGAGGTGGCTCCTTCAGCAGGAGAATGGCACATGGCAATGCTGTGCCTTTGTGTCCCCAGCCTTCCCCCCATTGTTTCAGCAATGGCAGCTACACTTAGGCAGCTTCAGCAGAGCTTATTTCTGTTGGCTTAGTGCAGATCAGGACTCCCAGCCCACCTCTAACAGCAGCTTGCAATGACAACAGGACCTGCACACTGAGGTCTTTGGCTGGAGGCAAGCCTGTCACAAGCACACACCCTCTTCAAACTTCCCATCAAACAGAAAGGAGAAGAGCAGGAAAAGGCTACCTTTGGACCAGTCTTCCCCAGCTCTACACATGGGCCAATTCTGGGTAGAAAACTCCCGCCAGTGCTGGCCTTCTTCTTCATGGTGAGAAACTTCTCCCACAGGAACTTAGAGGGAAGCAGCTGAAAGGCAAAAATAAACCAGCTAGAGCCTCAGAGTTGGGCTTGTTCAGAAAGGCTTTTCTTGAACAAGTGCCACTGGTGAACAATTTGTGGTCACATTGTCCAGGACAGTCCTGGGAGCCCTGGAAGTTGCTTGCTGAAATACTCAGCACCAATAAATTAACAATACAGAGTGCAATACACATACTCCAACCACATGGCTCTGTCCCATCAGCTTCTCCGTGATTGCATGTGACATGGTTGGGGATTTCTGCTCTTTGGGCATTTCTTTCCTCTTTAGGTTCATTGGATTGAGGCAGTGACCTTTTCAAAGAATGGGGACGAGCTCTGAGAACTGCCCTGACTCCATCCCTGTACAGCACTGAGAACTCACAGCAAGGAGATATCACTGCTGGCTGAGTCCAAGAGAGGCAAGAAAGGAACGTTGTACCAAGAGTGAGGAGCACAGGAATGTGTCCAAGTTGTAGTTCTCTCTGGTAATTAGCATTTGTTTTCTCTCTCTGGGCTCACAGACCCCTGCAGAGAAGAAAACAGAGGGATCTCCTGGACAGAGCCTCAGCAGTGGGGCATCTTCAGTCAAGTGAGCTCCAGACACCAAGGGACCTTTGTGGCCCTGGCTCCAGGGAGCAGGAAAGAACTGTACAGCCCTCAAGATTCCTACCAATCCAGAGCTTTCAAGAGAAGCCAACTCCTTTGGGAGAGATACCATCAACACATGGTAAACCAAAATCAGGGGACAATTCCCAGCACAGGAAGATTTCCACCATCCTGCAGAACAAAGGTATGATGGTGTTCACAGGGGTCTTACGATGAGGGAAGAGACGAGGATCTGACTCCATGGTTCAGCAGGCTTGATTTATTATTTTGTGATATATAATATATTAAAACTACACTAAAAGAATAGAAGAAAGGATTTCATCAGAAGGCTAGCTAAGAATAGAGGAGGAAGGAATGATAACAAAGGCTTCTGGCCTGGACTCTCTGTCTGAGCCAGCTGGGCTGTGATTGGCCATTAATTACAAACATCCAACATGAGCCAATCAAAGAACCACCTGTTGCATTCCACAGCAGCAGATAATCATTGTTTACATTTTGTTCCTGAGGCTTCTCAGCTTCTCAGGAGGAAAAATCCTAAGGAAAGGATTTTTCATAAAAGATATCTGGGACACAAAGGTGCTGAGACATTTTCTTCTGGACGTGCTGCAGCAGATAACTTGCTTTGCTGTACACTGTGTCTGCAGGGCTGGATCCGTGCCCACACAGGAGCTGGGAGAGAACAGCTGCTTTGGAAGCTCTTCCAGCTGGGACCAGCCCTGTCTCACAGGGCTTTGGGCAGAGTTTGAGCTTCCCCCCCAACATGCTCAGGTGCCCAAGGGCAGCTTGGTCTTGACACCAGCACGGGGCTATTTACAAATCACAAACGGGACAGGGCTGCTGTGGAACTGCCTTGAGCTGCTTTATTTTCCAGCATCACTCTCATTACATGGTTATGACAATGGGAAGATGCCAGCAGCTCACATCCCAGGCAGCAGACCAAGAACTTAATGTTAGAACTTCCTTTATAAGTTTCTTGACCAATCACACAAAGCAAAAGCACATTGACAGTAGTTCTATCCAACCACTATAAGCACACGAACCTTTGGTTAAAACAATGCTTGCTTATTTTGAATACAATACATGCTTGTAAGCCTTAAAGCACAATACACAGAGCTCCATTATTAAGCTTTAATCCTCCTAATATCTTGCTAGATAAACTTTTCTGTAGCTTAGAGAGTTATTCTAGACAAGCGTTAATACACAGACCATTGTTCTATTTGTCCTTGCTTTTCTACTTTTTAAATAATTTTTCTGCTGACCTAACTCATGGCAGCTGCTTAGCTCTATTCAAAGTTCTACTGTATCTGAGGCTTGCCTTTTGCAGGCTTCCCAAAACCCTCTGGTTTTGTGGATTCCCACAATTCCCCCTCTCTGTTCACCTCAAAAGAAACCTTCATAATTGTGTCGTTTATTACTTGCGTTTCGTAGCCTTACTAGAATATTTCTGCTTATTACCTACTTAAAGCGTTTTCTTGCTTGCACTAAAGCAGGGGCAGGGAGAGCAGGGACACCAGGGCAGTTTGCAGCCTTAACACAGCCCAGTGGGTACTTACAGTGAAAGATGTCAGTCTTTCCCGGACAAAAGACGAGGTGTCGAGGTCTTCTTTGGGAATCCAGAAGCCATTTTGAAGGCAGGATCTCCCAGATGAGTGACAATGCCTCAACAAAACTGGAAGAAGCAAAATGGAACTCTGAAAATCCAGAACCCAATTCATGGCAGATTCAAGGCATATACTGGTGCTAAAAATTTACTATGATTTGAAAGTAGCTAAGTGCTTGTTTGGTGTAACTAGCTAGTATGTTAGGCCTCTAGTTGGACTTTATTTGAACTATAGGGCTGCCTTGTGCAATTCAAAGATGGATCATACTGAAACCTGGAGCTAAAAATCTGAACATTAAGAATAGTTAGAACAGACAAAGCTGCAGCCTAAATATTACTTTAAAATAGCTGGAGTGGACATCCTCTTCTTTTGGCTAAAGCACCCCTGATCTCCCAGCAGCTCCTCACAGGACATGGGAGAGACTGGAATGTTATGGCTAATGGCTTAAAAATTGTTAGAAAGGACTTTCTGCCCATTGGGACAAAACTGTATAAAGAGGCTGCGACCACCCAAGCCCACCCTTCCCTGAAAATGCCTCTGGACTAGAACTTGGCACTGGGAGTTAAGCTGCCTAAGGGAACTTGAGACAAGACAAAGGTGACACTATTGTCCCATTAGCTCAGGGCTGGGGAGAAGTAAACAAGGCTGCAGAGAAAAACCTATCCACAACAAAGCCAAACCCAGCAGCTGTCCTGAAAATCAGCTCTCTCTGGCTTCAAGGTGGGCAAGTCACAGCCACAGACTCATCTGCTGAGGCCAGGTTTGCACACAAACCTCCCATCAAAGACCTCCACAGTGCCCCCAGACCCATTCCTGAGGCCTTGCACCAGACGACTGCAGGGCACGCAAAGTAACACAACAGATCTGAAAATCCAGAAGCCAATTGATGGCAGACTCAAAGGACAGACAGATGCTAAAGACTTTATATTATTTGAAAGTAGCAATAGACAGAGTCCAACTTGCCCCACCCCAAGGAGGCACCTGGGAGGTCCCACCTTGCCCAAAGCTGCATGAATCCATTGGAGTCTTACGTTTTGTGAGACCTCACCACAGAGAAGACCAGAAGAGGATTTGATGGTATGCCAATGGGATCCATGGAATGGTGATGTTTTTCACTTCATCTGTCTCTGTCACTCTCCTTCTTCCCCTTCTTCCCAACCCCCCATCCCCCCCCCCCCCGCCACCCCCCCGCTTCTTTTTCTTTTCCTTTCTCTCTCTCTTCCTCACATTTACTGTTACATAAAATCCAGACTATTGATTTTGGTATATGGTCTCATTTGCACCTCAATTCACAGGCCTCTCTCTAATAATTGTAATAACCAGATGATAACAACCCACTGAAACTTGAACAGACCTCATTCACCTTTAAGCAGTTTAAGCAACCACTAGACGGGAAAAAAAAGTATAGACCAGTACATTTAGAAAATGATGCATTCCTTCAGTGCACAAAAAAAGCACAATCAGTAGAGCATATATTGTTCATCCACTCAGCTGTGCATTGTGGTGGTGTTCCGAGGGGTCTTAGGATGAGGGAAGAGATGAGGATCTGACTCTTGATTTATTATTTTATGATATATATTCTATTAAAAGTATACTAAAAGAATAGAAGAAAGGATTTCATCAGAAGGCTAGCTAAGAATAGCAAAAGAAAGAATGAATAACAAAAGCTTGTGTCTCAGGCAGAGAGTCCGAGCCAGCTGACTGTGAGTGGCCATTAATTAGAAACAACTCTAGGAGACCAATCACAGATGCACCTGTTGCATTCCACAGCAGCAGATAACCATTGTTTACATTTGGTTCCTGAGGTCTCTCAGCTTCTCAGGAGAAAAAACCCAAAGGATTTTTCATAAAACATGTCTGTGGCAGTGCAGACCACTGAACTGCTGCACCAGAAGACGGGCATTATCCCATCCTGTATTTCTCTTTGGCATTCTCTCTCAGAGTGCAAATGAGACAAAAGCAAAAAGTTCAACTTGAGTCAATCTTTACCTTCAAAGGAAATTCAGGAACTTTCTGCAGAGGCCAATGCTCTGCACGCTGATGAACTCCTTGCAGAGGCCAATGCTCTGCACGCTCAGGAACTTTGCAGAGGCCAATGCTCCGCGAACAATTCCCCTGGCGAATCGCCCAGTGAAGCCGCCTGCAGGAGCCCAGGCTGCGCACAAGCAGCCAGGGCCGCGTTCTCAGGCAACTGAGGCCGCGCCGCTGTCACAGACGCTGCCGCCGCCTTCGTGGTTTCCAGGCAGCCGCGGAACCCGGCAGCCGCCGCCCTTTCCCGGATCCTGCCCCTCCCGGCCCCGCACGCCCCCCAAGATGCTGCCGGGGCTCGGGGGCTTCGTCTGCCTGGGCTGGGGCTCGGCCTCCCCTGCGGGACAAGGTGAGGGGGGGTCCCCGGGGGTCGTGTCCCCCCGGGAGCGTGGGTGAGTCCCCCATGTCCCCCCCAAGCCGGGGTCACCCCCTTTTCTCTGCCCAGAGCTCCTGAGCCAGCTCCTGCTGCCCCCTGGGAGGGGCTTTGGGGAGCCCCCCGGGGACCCCCTTGAATGCCCATTCCTGGCCACTGGGACCCTTCGCATCTCCTTCCCCAGCTGCAGGACCCCCTGCACCCCCTTATTCTGCCCCGACACCCCCTGCACCCCCTTTCCCGGGTATCCGCCTCTCCCGGCCCCTGGATCCCCCGTTTCCATGAGCCCGGGGACCCCCGGACCCCATTCCCGGCCAGCCCGGGGCACCTCAGCCCCAGGCCTTCCTCTGCCCGGCGAGCGGTGACGTCACTGCAGACTCGGGCCGCCATTGGCAAAGAGCAGCAAAGAGCGGCGCCAATGGCGGGGCCGGAGGCGGCTCAGGGGCCGTGAAGAGCCTTGAGCTGTGAGGGGCCATGAGGGGCCATGAAGGGCCGTGAGGTGTCACTCTTGTGCCCAGAATGACACAGGAACAGGCAGGAGGCAGTATTGCAGAAAGACTAAAAGAAGGTTTAATTCAAGAGAACCGTGCGGTTTTTATAGAGCGATACGATATATTCTGTTTGATTGGCCAGTTAACAAAAACATTCTTTAGACACCGTCCTTGAGAAGAAGAGAAAGAGGAAGTAGAAGAACACCACCTGCAGATTGTTTGTACTCTCACATTCTTACAACTTGCTAATAATTCTCACAAGCTGCTGTGAGAAACACTTGCTGTTTCTCTCTGTGCCATGGCATCCACAGTGAGGGGCTGTGAGGGGTCTTGGGCAACTGTGAGGGAGCCATGAGGGGCCTGTGAGGGACCATGGGGAACTGTGTGGTGTTATCTTTTTATACTAAAAACTACGTGTACACTATTTACAATAACTTCTCAATACTTATCACCTATGTTAGACAGTGAGTTTTTACTCTAATCCAAAATTGCCAACATCACTTAAAAGATGAAAGGAGGGAGGGAGGGAGGGAGGGAGGGAGGAAGGAAGGAAGGAAGGAAGGAAGGAAGGAAGGAAGGAAGGAAGGAAGGAAGGAAGGAAGGAAGGAAGGAAGGAAGGAAGGAAGGAAGGAAGGAAGGAAGGAAGGAAGGAAGGAAGGAAGGAAGGAAGGAAGGAAGATAAATGAATTCACTGGATTCAAGGATCATACAATTATAAATTTATTATTGCTATTATTATTATGCAAGCAAGAATAAGCAAAGTTCAGCGCTGGGCGGCCGGGAGTCTCCGCTCCTCTAGGCTTGCACCGTTCCTATCCCCAAAGTTCACCTTTTATTGCCTTTTTCTCCCGGGTCCAGGGATGACGTGGTCTGAGTTTTGCGCTTGCACGTTCAGTTGCTAGGGGGTCTTTTTCTGCCTTCTGGTGGTTGTGGGATGAAGGCTCCAAGTCTTCCTCTTTGAACCGCTGAGTGAACTTTTCCTTCTAAAACATACCTATACAGTGGAATTTTCAGAACACTATACGATTCCTGCAAGCCTAAGCAATTCTTGCGAGTTTAGGGATTGTTATTACAGCTCTCCTCTGTGACCTCTTAGGTGAACTTTTCTTTACCATGGAATTCCCAAAGCACTGTACGATTCCTGCAAGCCAAGCAACCATATGTGTACCATATGTGGCTATACATTTAAAATCAAGTGGTTTTAGCTATTTAGTTCTTGCTTTGATATTGTATAATTATTTAGCTATTGATTAAATTAATGTACAAACATATTGCTACATATTACAATTTGGTTCCAATAATAGCGCGTAAGCAAAGGATAACTGCGGGTCATGGAGTGCAGGACCCTTGCCACCTCATGTACGAGCTTTCCAAGTGAAGATTCCCCCTTTTATGCCATGTGTCAATGTCATCTCCTCCCATTTTCGATTCATCACACTTCTACCTCCGCCCTCATCACCACCTTTACCGCGCATGCTCCACCACTCGTTTTGGTTGTCGCACAAGTCTTTGGGGGTCGTTGTTTGATGAAGGCCTCTCTTCGTCCTCGATGTCCTTTAATTCACCTTTGGGTTACACATGCGCACCCAGCCAGTACAATGTAATCCAAAACTAACATTTAAGCATCAAAGCAATAAATCTCTTATAGCTGGCATTTTCCTGGGACCCAACCAGATTTTCCCTTCTTTCTGTTACTTTTTAGTAACTGTTATCTCTTGCTTTTTCCTCCTGTCCTTGAACCTCTGCAGGGAGGGGGGGTGGAACCCCTCCTCTCCCTTTTTTCTTGGCATTACAACTTTTAACTGTTTTATTATTCTTTCCAAATATTAATTACTGCATCCATATTGATTACTGTTTCAATTTTGTCAGCACAAATCATACCTATTTACCACAGCTCTGTTCCTCTCTCTTGCAGCCCTTGAAAGCCTGATGGAGGACATGAGCAGTGCTGTGTCAGAGCTGGCATTTCAAACACTGCATGTCCTCCGAGCAACAGTGAGTGGGCGATATTCCATCTTCCAGAGGCTGCACCATCAGCTGCGCAGGGCATGGATGACTCGGCCTCGTCTGTCACGGCTCGGCTGGCTGCACTGCTGGAGCTCTGAGGAGAGCTGATCTGGGAGGCTCTCTTTGCTGGGGCAGCCTGAGCCAGCGGGGATTTTTAGTTTTCTGTAAGATTTTTCTTTTCTTCTATTCTATTTTTTATCCTATGTAAATATAGACTGTGTTATAATACACAGAATCTCAGGAGATTTTCTTTGCTGCCCAGGGTCTGTAGGGCAGAGGGGAAGAGGGGGAAAAGGGTGCTTGTTCTCAGCCAGCTGCCCCGGCGTGCAGTGCTGCAGGGAAGATGGCCAGAAGCCCCTTGGCCTTTGGTGGTTCTGCTGAAGCCTTTGTGCTGCCCACAGAGCGGCTGGGCAGGGGCCGGAGCTGCGGGGATCCCTGCCAGAGCGGTGCCTGGAGATGGCCACAAGCCCTGTGCCAGGCAGGAAGCGCCATCCGTGTCCTCCTGCCTGTCTGCTGCTGCCTGCCTTGCCGAGGGCTCCCAGGTGCCTCTGGATGGGGCTGCTCTGGAGCTGCTGTGAGGCTGTGGCGCTGCTGCTGGGCAGCTTGGCTGGGCTGGGGCAGGGTCTGAGGGGCTGGGGCGCTGGCAAGCCCTGAGCAATGGGCTGTCAGAGGCCACAAGCAGCCCCCTGGCAGCCGCCTTCCTCCTGCCAGAGCTGACTGGCAAGACAGATCCCGGGCACTCTGCAACTAACAGCATCAGTGTTGTTGGAAACCCAAATGCAGGGAAATCTCAGACCTTTGGTCTTGTCAGCAAAGCTTAGAATTAAACACAGCATTTGAGCTGAGACCTTGGAAAGGGCTTCCAAACTCAGGTGCTAGAAGCGAGAGTGCGGATTTCTAGTTTATAGCAGAGACACGGGGAGGAAAGTTGAAGTGGAGGAAAGGTTCGAGTTTTAGAGTTCAAGACCTAGAAAAAATCAAAGTGGTTCCAATGGTAAACAAGAAGTTTAGGATGCAGTGCTGTAGGTTTCTTGTGTCTGTACTAGAAAGTCCCCGGGACAAATTTTTGCCAATTAACACCTTTACCTGGGAGGATCAATTCCTGTTGTGCTTGTACCTGAGTCTGGGGACAGAGGGGGTTTCCAAGGGCAATCTTGGTCCATGTAGGGCTGAGGCTCTGCAGGCTGCTCCAGCCCCTCTGGGTGCTCAGGAGCAGGGGTTGCAGTGCACCCTCATCAGCCCTGGGCCTGCCCAGGGAAGAGCCATGGCTGAGGCTCTGCAGGAGCAGGCAGGCTCAGCCCTACTCCAACATGGGATCCCATGGCACAGGACACGCTGGGATTTGCCCCTGCAGCTCCCAAGTGTGTCCAGAGAAACTGCAGGCAGAGGGTGACCTCAGTCAGTGGGACCCCTCTGTGCACAGGGACCCTCACTCCTGGCGTGGCTGTGCCAGCTCCTCCAGGGACCTCCAGCCCTGGAAACCTGGAGCAAGTGGAAACCACAACTTTGCAAATGCTGCCTGTGCCCAAGGTAAATGCAAAGAGAACTGGGATGTGAAAAAGAAAATTTGTTTATTTCCAGAAGAACCACAACAATACAGAACACTATTACAAAAAAAATGTAAGAATATTTGTAACAACAACAATCCATGGAACATATATACATGAGAACCTATCTAGCAAAAATATATGAAGAAGACAAAAAAAAGTCCTAAATCCTATTCCTGAAAACGACAAACTGTAAAACATATGTACAAAAGGGTGGCATTCCTGTCCGGAATGTCCATCAGTCCTGGACGAAAAGCAAGTGCCATGGTCACTCCAGTCAGGCACAAAGGGCTCTTCCATGTGCCCCCAGGCTGGCACATGCTGGCACAGCAGGACTTTGCTGCCAGAGCTGAGCCTGGCTGGGTCTGGGATGGAGCTCGTGTGGCCCAGAGCGAGCGCAGGACAGGCTGCGGATGGCACCAGACTCCAGGGCACGGGGTGCCACGTCCCTGAGCAGGGACCAGCCCAGCTCCAGCCTGGCAGCAGGGGCCCACTCTGCCTGTGGGGACCACATGCCTGTCCTGCTGCTGGCATTGGTCTTCATGCCAAGAATCACAGCCTCTTCCTTATCTTTTTAATCAATGTCCATGTCTTCAATGTATTCTTCCATTTCCACTTCCATCTCCTCTTCCACATCTATATCCACCTCCATCTCTTCCTCTCCAGTGTCTTCCTCCATCTCCACATCCTCCTTTGTATAAGTCTGGATATCCACCTCCATCTTTTCCTCTCCAGTGTCTTCCTCCATCTCCACATCCTCCTTTATATAAGTCTGGATATCCACGTCCATCTCTTCCTCTCTGTCTGTGACAGCCTGCAGAGGTGGCAAAACCTCAGAGTGGGGTCCCTGTCCCACACCATCCCACAGAGCTGCACCCCACCTGGGCAGCTGGCGGTGTCCCCCTCCATGGAATGGCACCATACCTTCCTCAGGAAAAACGTCAGCATCCTGCAGTGATGGATGACAAAATCCAGGCACTAGGGAGCTCTCAGGACTGATGGAGGGAGCAGGTGACAAGAAGGGTGGCAGGGGTGGACAGGAGCAGAGTGCAGCGTGGGCTGACACAAGGGCCAGTGGTTGAGTTGTGCTCTTTGCTGGGTGCTGGCAGTTCCACCTGGAACGGGGGATGTGACATCACAGTTCCCAGGAGCCCAGGGCCAACTGAAGTGGGCAGCGGGGATCCCTGGATGGTTGGGCTTGGAAGGGACCCTGAAGATCATCTTGTTCCAAGCTGAGCAATCTTCCCCCAGGCCTTGGGGGAGCCCTGTTGCCAAGGATGGGGCACCCACAGCCTCTGTGCCCAGCCTGGGCCGGTGCCTCACCACCCTCAGTGTAAAACAGCAGCTCCCTTAGATCCAGCTTCAATCAGCCTCCTGCACTTGAAAGCCATCCCCCTTGTCCTGTCACCAGAGGCCCTGTTGAACACTCTGTCCCCTTCTTTCCTGTGGGACCCTTCCAGTCCTGCACAGCCACAGTGAGGCCTCCCAGGCTCTTTCCAGGCTGAGCATCCCCAGCCCCAGTTGGACAGCAGTCAGTCACATCAGGGGATGTCAAGGCTGAAGGGTAGCAAATAGGAACTGAGAGATGGAAGCTTTAGACCAAGGTTTGCCTCCAAATTGTACAAAATTAATAACAGTGGAGGGAAAAGTGGTGGGACACTTGTTCTTTCTAAATGGTGAATTTTATTTTATTTTTTTCTTCTTTTCTGTCATGCTGACCCAGGTTTTTCTCTTTGAAAGGAAGCTTGGCACAATGTCCACTGTCTTCTCCATTTCTGAAACACCAAGCAGAGTCTGGACAGGCTGATGATGCAGAGTAAAACCTGCAAATCTACTGGTGATCCTGAGCCTGGCGGTGCAGCTAAACCCAGGCAAATGTAATTTCTGGAAAGTTGAGCCTGGTTTCCATTTTCTTGAGTTTGGCTATGCCAACTTAACCAGTCATTTATAAAAAAGCAAATAAAAAGCTCAAACCAAAACAGACAAAAACCCAAAGAAACAAACCCACGCAAACCAATCCAACAGATAAAAAACCCCAAATAAAACCAAAGGCAATGAGGAGTTAGTATTAGTTGTGAGGATATCACAGCAGGCAAATGGCTGCTTCCCACAGGATCACCATAAAAAGCCACATCTAACAGCTGCTCCAAAATATAGCCAACAGGAGAAAAATAAAAAGTGATCCATGGCAACTTTGGGGGCAGCTCTACATGAAGGTGAAGGATGAGCCCTGCTACAGATCCAGCATTCCCCACCCTCCAGGCTGCTGTTTGCTCCTGATGAAAGACCCTTGCAGGGCTGTGGCCCCTCTCAGTGCAGTGTAAATCATTGCCACAGCTCTCAGCTGAGCCACTGGCATTGCCAGAGCGAGATCCAGGCACCATCCTGAGCATCTGTGGAAGCTCCTGAGCATCTTCATGCCTGGAACCACAAAACACCTCAGGCTTTCCCTGGACTGGCTTTTCAGGGGAGGTTTCCATATCCCTGTGAGATCTGTTCATCCCTCAACATGTCTGACTTTGTGTACAATGATGCATTTGGGTTCCTCCCTTGCTCCTGTGTGCCAGTGAGAAACCATCCATGTGAATGGAGGATGTTGTGAACAGGAACATTTATTCCTGGATTGCCATTTTGCTTCACTCTCACTCAGCTGAGCATTGTCCTTATCTGCGGTAACCGTGACTTTAAAAATCCCGCCTGCGCCGCCGTTCCCGCCTGCCAGCCGACGGAGCGGGCGGGGTGCGCGGTTTCGCGGCTCGGCGCGCGGGAGCCGCTCCGTCGGCAGGGACGCGCTGGATCGGCGTTCAGCTCTGCCAGAGGCGGATAAAAAGGCACAGCACCTGTAATAAGTAGCAATACGTTTGTTCATTAATTTAATCAATAGCTAAATAATTATACAATATCAAAGGAAGAACTAAATAGCTAAAACTGCTTGATTTTAAATGTATAGCCACATATGGTTCACATATGGTTGCTTGGCTTGCAGGAATTGTACAGTGCTTCGGGAATTCCATGGTAAAGGAAAGTTCACCTAAGAGGTCACAGAGGAGAGCTGTAATAACAATCCCTAAACTCGCAAGAATTGCTTAGGCTTGCAGGAATCGTATAGGGTTCTGAAAATTCCACTGTATAGGTATGCCTTAGAAGGAAAAGTTCACTCAGCGGTTAAAAGAGGAAGACTTGGAGCCTTCATCCCACGACCACCAGAAGGCAGAAAAAGACCCCCTACCAACAGCATGAGCAAGCGCAAAAGACAGACCACGTCATCCCTGGACCCGGGAGAAAAAGGCAATAAAAGGTGAACTTTGGGGATAGGAACGGTGCGAGCCTAGAGGAGCGGAGACTCCCGGCTGCCCAGCGCTGAACTTTGCTTCTTCTTGCTTGCATAATAATAATAACAATAAATTTATAATTGTATGATCCTTGAATCCAGTGAATTCATTTATCACAATTTGGTGCCGTGACTCGGATCCAGAAAATGGGGTTGGTTTGAGAATCCTGGGGGGGCGCCCCACCACCTGGTGGCCCTGGCCTTCTCACCCGACCCCTCATTTGGCCTGATGAACCTAAATTTGAGAATAAGCAAGGAAAACACTGGTAACCCTGTAAACTTTGTGCACGAAGATCCGAGTGAGGATGCAGGACGTGTGAGCATACGAGGTGAACCGCTCTGTTGGGGTTGGGATCCCAGGGCACGGTGAATGAAACGTCCACCTGCGGACGGTGGGAGAGGGACCCTCCAGTAGTGCGGTTCTCATAGCCCGCGAGGGAGCGAGCCATGACCGAGGGGTTTTGTGCGTGTGTGTGTGTGTGGAGGTGCCTTGGAAGATGGGGCAGAAGAAAAGCAAGCCTTCTGATCCCATGGGGGAGGGTCCCCAGTTACTCCCAATACCTAAGAACAGTCCGTTAGGATTAATGATTAAGTATTGGGATGACTTTCCCTCCAGAAAGGGGAAGGATAAGGCAAAAATGATAAATTATTGTATGGTAGTGTGGGGAGGCAAGAATCTGGATTCAGGAAGTATATACTGGCCTGTTTTCGGATCCTTTGAGGATTGGGTCTGTCAAGCCCTGAACATTTATGTGAACTCTAAAGAGCCAGTGAACTCAGAGGAGAGTGCATATGCTAAATTATGGTTCGTAGAAAGTAATGAGCAAACAGCTAGGCTGTTCCCCCTTAAGGGAAGTCAAGGGGAGGAGGAAAAAAAGAAAAAGTCTCAACCGGAGGAATATGTTCCTATTTATCCTCCCCCGTATATACCACCAGCTCCCCCTGAACCCCCCCAAACGCATTCCCGGCATCGGCCCCTAATAGACAGCAGGTCACGGACTCCCCGGATTGCAGGAGGCGTACTCGGAGTCAGATGAGGACAGTAATTGAGGAAGGAGAGAGCAGTGGGTTGTTCCCTCTCAGAGAAATAGCATTAGGAGGACCTCAAGCTGGGATGGGGTTTGTCACTGTTCCCTTGAACTCAGGAGATGTCCGTGAGTTTAAGAAAGAGATGGGAAAATTATTAGAAGACCCTATAGGAGTAGCAGAAAGAGTGGATCAGTTCCTAGGGCCAAACATATATACTTGGGTGGAGATGCAATCCATTCTAGGCATCCTATTTACAACAGAGGAGAGAGGGATGATTAGAAGGGCAGGAATGAGGATTTGGGACACCCAACATGTTCAAGGTCCCGTGGCTGATGTGAAATGGCCCTTGCAAAATCCCAACTGGAACAATGAGGACCCCAACCATCGTGGTCATATGCAGGATTTAAGAACCATCATAATCCAGGGCATACGAGAGGCTGTGCCCCGGGGACAAAATATAAGCAAGGCATTCAAAGAGTGCCAAGGAAAAGATGAGACCCCCACTGAATGGTTGGAAAGATTAAGGAAGAGTTTTCAGTTATACTCAGGGGTGGACCCAGAGACGCCAATGGGGCAAGCACTCCTTAAAACACAGTTTGTAGCCAAATCATGGGAGGATGTTCGAAAGAAATTAGAAAAGTTAGAGGATTGGCAGGACAGAGGACTTGATGAATTGCTCAGGGAGGCTCAGAAGGTATATGTTAGACGGGAGGATGAGGCACACAAAAGACAAGTTCGGATGATGGTGGCGGCAGTCAGGGAGGGACAACGAAACAACCTTCCAGCACAAGAAAGAAGTGGCATGAGGAGAGGTCCCCGGGATTTAGGAGGACCCCCAACTGGAGGGAGAGAAGGAACAGTGTGCTACTATTGTGGTGGAAAAGGACACATGAAGAGGGAATGCCGAAAGAGGCTTAGGGATGAGAAAATGTTCAAAGAGGATTAGGGGGGTCAAGGGCTCTATCTATTGGGGACGCAAATGTCATCGGAGCCCTTGGTAAAAGTTAAGGTGGGTCCCCAGCAAACCCCCATAACCTTCCTTGTAGATACAGGGGCTGAGAGATCAACAGTTCAATCTTTGCCCCCGGGATGTAAGATTTCACCTTCCACACTACAGGTTATTGGGGCAAAAGGAGAACCCTTCAAGGTTCTTGTAATTAAAGATGTCTTAATAGAATCAGAGAAGAAAATAGGGGTAGGATCACTGCTACTGGTCCCTGAAGCTGATTACAATTTATTAGGAAGAGATTTAATGGTGGAATTAGGGATAAACATAACTATTGAAGAAAAACAGCTGAAAGTCAGGTTGTGCCCCTTACGGGTGACTGACGAAGAGAAAATCAACCCAGAAGTCTGGTATACCCCTGATACAGCAGGAAGATTGAATATAGAGCCCTTCCCAGTCAACATTCAAAGCCCAGAAATCCCAGTAAGGATAAAGCAATATCCCATGTCAGATGAGGGGCGAAGGGGACTAAAACCAGAGGTAGAACGGTTAATACAACAAGGGCTCTTGGAACCTTGCATGTCTCCCTTCAACAGCCCCATCTTACCTGTAAAGAAACCAGATGGAAAATACTGATTAGTACATGATCTAAGGGAAATAAATAAGAGAAGCATTGCCCGGTTCCCTGTAGTAGCAAACCCCCACACATTGCTCAGTCAATTGAAACCAGATGATCACTGGTATCGTGTTATAGATTTGAAAGACGCCTTTTGGGCATGCCCCTTGAAAGAAGAATGTAGAGATTATTTTGCATTTGAATGGGAAGATCCCGATACCCACCGAAAGCAACAACTAAGGTGGACAGTGCTCCCACAGGGATTCACAGAATCCCCGAATTTGTTTGGGCAGGCACTAGAGCAAATAATGAAATCCTATACCCCAAACCAAGGAGTAACCATTGTTCAATATGTAGATGACCTTTAAATTGCTGGAAAAAGCAAGGAATCAGTTAGAGAAGAAAGCATTAAGCTTCTGAACTTTTTAAGCATCCAGGGGCTGAAGGTGTCCAAAAGTAAATTGCAATTCATAGAAGAAGAAGTGAAGTACCTAGGACACAGACTTAGTAAAGGAACTAAAACACTAGACCCAGGGAGGGTTAAGGGAATCCTCTCCCTTCCTCCCCCAAGAAATAAGAGACAAATCAGGCAGCTATTGGGTCTTGTAGGATACTGCAGACAATGGATTGAAAACTTTAGTGGTAAAGTAAAATTTTTGTATGAAAAACTAACTGCTGAAGGTTTGATGAAATGGACTGAGAAGGATGATGAATCATTAAAACAATTAAAAGAGGAATTGGCTAATGACCCGGTGCTAAGCCTTCCGGATGTTAGGAGACCCTTTTATTTGTTTGTTAACACTGAGGCAGGAGTAGCATTTGGGGTACTGATTCAGGACTGGGCCGGCAGTCGAAAACCAGTAGCATTTATTTCTAAAATACTAGACCCCGTAAGTAGAGGATGGCCAACATGTTTGCAGATTATAGTGGCAACAGCCCTCTTAGTGGAAGAAGCTCTCAAAATTACCTATGGAGGAGAACTGAAAGTCTTTACCCCCCATAACATAGGGGCAGTATTGCAACAAAAGGCAGAAAAATGGATAACAGACTCAAGACTTTTGAAATACGAGGGCATTTTACTGTCATCCCCTCGGTTGATACTTGAAACCACCTCTCTGCAAAACCCCGCTGAATTCTTGTTTGGAGATCCACAGGAGGATTTAACTCATGACTGCCTACATAGCATAGAAAAACAAACAAAAATTAGGCTGGACCTCAAAGAGGAAGAACTGGAAGAGGGAGAAAAGTTATTTCTGGATGGGTCCTCTAGAGTTGTTGAGGGAAAGCGAATCTCTGGATATGCGATTGTAGGAGGTGAAAATTTGGAAATAATAGAATCCGGACCTTTGAGTCCTAGTTGGTCAGCCCAGGCCTGTGAGCTGTATGCAGTAGTGCGGGCTCTAAAATTCTTGGAAGCTAAGGTTGGGACCATCTACACAGACTCAAAATACGCCTTTGGAGTGGTACATACCTTTGGGAAAATTTGGGAAGAAAGAGGGTTAATAAACTCCCGAGGAAGAGAATTAATACATCAGGAACTAATTACTCAGGTACTACAAGCTTTAAGAGGCCCAAAGAAAACAGCAATAGTACATGTTAAAGGACATCAAAAGGGTCTCTCCCATTTGATCAGAGGAAACAACACAGCAGACAGAGAGGCAAAGGAAGCTGCTCTCAGAAAATTCCAGGATCAGGGGATAAGGAGAACGCGAGATGATGAGAAAGTTCGAGTCCTGAGCTTTACAGCCCAGGAAAAGGAGAAATTAGACAAAATGGGAATAAAAGAGAATGGGGGTATTCGAAAATTGCCAGACGATAGGGAGGTACTGCCAAAATCTATAGCTCGAAGAATAGTGCAGCAGCTGCATGAGTAGACTCATTGGGGAGCCCAAGCCTTAGTAGATCAGTTTACTATTAAGTACATGTGTATAGGAATTTACCATATAGCAAAACAAGTAGTTAGGGGATGTATAACATGCCAAAGAGTTAACAGACATCAGGCTCGAGAAAGGATTCCAGGAGGAAGGGAATTAGCACACCGACCTTTTTCACATGTACAAATAGATTTCACCGAGCTACCGAAAGTAGGGAGATACAAGTACTTATTGGTACTGGTAGATCATCTAACCCACTTTGTAGAAGCATATCCTACATTGCGGGCTACTGCAAATGTGGTGATTAAAACCCTGCTGGAAGAAATAATCCCTAGGTATGGACTAGTAGAAATATTAGACTCTGATAGAGGTCCCCATTTTGCAAACAAAGTACTGAGAGAGGTAACCAGGGCCTTAGGCACTAAATGGCAATATCACACCCCTTGGCACCCTCAAAGCTCAGGGAGGGTGGAAAGGGCAAATGGAGAAATCAAGAAGCAACTCACCAAGCTCATGGTAGAAACTAAAATGTCTTGGGTCAGATGTTTACCCATGGCATTGCTAAACATTAGAACCCAACCTAGGACGGATGTGGGAATCTCTTCTTTTGAAATGCTTTATGGAATGCCTTACGACTTAGAACTTCCAGGGAACCATCCTTGCATCCAAGATAGTCAAATTCAGGGTTACATACAACAGTTAATGAAATGGAGGGAGGAATTAAGATGAAAAGGGCTATTGGTACAAAGACCCCCTTTGGATATAATAATGCATAAGCTTAAACCCGAAGATAGGGTCCTAATTAAGACTTGGAAAGAGACATCCCTAACACCCCAATGGGAAGGTCCCTATGTTGTCCTGTTTACCACAGAAACAGCCATCCCAACTGCTGAAAAAGGCTGGACACATGCCAGTCGAGTGAAAGGACCCATCCCTGCAGACACCCCTTGGGAGGTGACCAGTCGTCCTGGAGATCTACGGCCAACCCTTTGGAAGGCACAGGGACCTGCGCCAGCTGGAAACGTGAATGACTGAATTAGGGGACAGAGAACTATACCGACTGAGACTCGGTAAGAAAACCCCTACAGGAACTGGAACAGGAGTTAAAGTGCCCTCTGCCATGGAAAACCTGGAATGAACTGATGCTTGCTCTTTCAGTAGTGGCTGAAGTGAGGCGAGAATTATTAAATTACACTGAGTGTCTTAAATGTCAGGAATCTTCTTGTCAGGCATGGGTAAAAATCTTTTGCAGGGCTGTAAAGACAAATGGTGGATTCTCCAGTCACATTTGGTGGGGAGCACATGGTGTCTTACTTGTGATTGGGATTGGAGAAGAGCAAATCCATTAAGGGCCTTAAGAGAATTTATAAGGATCCCTGGAGAGCGGGAGATCCCTGACAGAGAAGCAGCGTCACTAGTTGAAAATCTAGAACAGAGAAGAGATTGGGCCCTGGCATGGGAATTCCAACACCAATTGCATAGGATCACACACCAAAACCAGACAGTCATATTAACTACCTTGTGTAAGAAGGGAATCCATGTTCCTCTGGGGTGGGAAGTGAGGCCTGACGAGTGGAATAGCACGATTTGTCGCTATTCCCGAGTCTATAAACAACAAAAACGTAGAGAACGTAGGGAAGAACGACGTAACTCTAGGAAGACAGGAGAAAGGGAATAAAAAGGCAGAGGGTGGACCCTAAGTAGGTGTGGGACTCAGGCCCGGTAAAGCTCGCTAGGGACGGCAGAGAGTCTGTCATAAAATCAAAGAAATCCTTTACAGGAGACCCTTTGCCTGGAGGCCTGACAGCCTGCCCTTAGGAGTGGGGGCAGGAGTTAAGGAGATAGCCCAAATAATGCACCCCTGAAGACTACCCCTGCTGCCGAGAAGATAATGATCCCTGCAGAGCGACGCACCCGGGCTGGCAGGTGAGGCAGAGAGGTAAGGAGTAGTGGGGGAGAGCAACGGAGCACAGGAACAGGAACGGAGCACAGGAAAGCCCCAGGTAAAAGAGATATGAGTACAAAAGGAGAAAGAAATTTGTTGCTAGGACCCTGCCCTGCTTGGCGAGCTACCTTAATTATTATAACCCTGAGCCTCCCGGCTACCTGGGGAAACCCTCATCAGCTTTACAAAGAGAACATGATCCCCCTAAATAAAGGGACCCTGACCCCTGACTGGTCTCAGGCCTTTTTGCAATCTACCGGATCTATGGGGAATACCACAGGTTTAAGTTTACTAACATTAGTACTGCATGACAGTCTGCCGTATGCTAGACACGAATGGAAGAAGCAGAAAACCTGGCAGCTTCAAGGAGTAGTGGGAGAACAAATTAATATTGGATGTCGAATGGTTAATGGGTCTGACTATACTAACGCGATTGCAATCAGTGTTTCCATGGGTCAGGAGGATAAACAAACAGCAGATTGTGCATACCCAATCACACGAGACTGCTGGCAAAACTTCACATTAACTCACACTGCAGAGGTAGTCTGTCTCTGGTTGAAAGATACACAGGGCCTTTCTTTTAAATTTATAATAGATACTAAAACGCACTCTACCACTGCTGAACCTCATAATATCATCACTCCATCTATACCACCAGTCATACTCACCCCAAAAATTTTCAAAATTGGACCTTATATAATCAGGAAAACTGGTCAACAACAAATATTATTCAATCCAGCATGGTCTCTCAAACAGGTCGAACTGCTGATGCAGACCAATGTTTCAGAAATCCAGCCAGCTTGTTTTCCGTTTTTGCAAACATCCTTTGAAGGCTGGACCATTTGGCTGCGGAAACGCAGCTCTTTTAAACCAAGGAAACTTAGAGATGTGACTGGTGTTCTAGGTACAGGATTGGGAATCCTGAATAGCATTGATTTGGAAGTAGTAATGAACAAATTGGCTGCTACGACTAGAGATCTGTCCAAATTACAGCAACCACTGAAGTCATCTCTGTTAGCCTTGGGGACACACCAGTGGATGCTGTCAAACATTTTGCCAAAGTGGGAAAGAGTAAATGTGAACGATCACAAATTGGTGATTGTGCTGCACAAAATAATGTTTCCTTAGCCCTCAGCTGTATCCAAGCACAATTGTGGATGTAGTCAGTTTCTGCCTCAATCATAAGAGAGGGCGAGGAAAGCACTTTCCCCACAGAAATTTGGAAAATAATCTGGGACAATGTCAACGATTTTGAAAGAGAATTCCAATCCTGGTGGAAACTGGTAAATTTTACCTAGAATGCTATTTCAAATACAGCTACTGCTTTTGTCTTGACCATACACAATGCCTCTGTACATCTAGTTTTTCCTGTTATTGCATTAGGAATAAACCATGATGGAGCTGTCCTCTATCCTATAGAACATAGGGGATGGGCCCGTCAGTTTGATGACAAATGGCAAACTGTTGATTTGGAATCTTGCATTATCCGAGAACAACTGGGGTTCATCTGTGAAGGCAATGGAATTATAGCTCAAGATATCTGTTTAGACACGGAGCAAAACATTTGTCATTTTGAGATTCGTCCTAACGAGACTTCTAAAACAGTTCTTATATACATAGGCAATGGATTTGTGTGTCTTAGAACTATTTGTGATTCTGTGCTTGTAGATGATATTGTGGTGGATACAAAGAATCACTCAAACTTCTGTGCTTGTAACTTCACTAAGATTACAGGGTGTGATATCACTTATGAAGCTAAAGTCACCTCTCACCACCTATTACAATCCAGCTACACACTGCTTCACAAGCTAATGCCCACTCTGATTGGGATGAACTTCACTCTAGTGAGACAACTGATGCTCCATCAAGACCTGATCCAAATCCTCGAGAGAATCAAGGAAAGCGGACAGAAAACCCTAGTGCCTGTTCATCATGACGTAGGAAAAATACACCGGGTTATAGAGAGGGTAAAGCAAGATGGCGAGCACAGGTGGTGGGATACCCTGTTCAGGTGGTCTCCTACTACCACAGGTGTCCTAAACAGTATATGCCATCCCATTGTTGTTCTTTTGATTCTGATTGTGCTTGCTTTATTTTGTCAGCAGTTCTATTCGTTATGAATTGGAATATGATGAAAAAGCTAAGGAAATTAGCATCTAAAATTAGTGCACATAGCTTAACTGATGAGGAAACTGAGTTAACGCTTGCTAGGAAGGAACTAAAAAGATTTAATGAACAAAATTGGTAAAAAAAAAATGGGGGACTGTAATAAGTAGCAATACGTTTGTTCATTAATTTAATCAATAGCTAAATAATTATACAATATCAAAGCAATAACTAAATAGCTAAAACCGCTTGATTTTAAATGTATAGCCACATATGGTACACATATGGTTGCTTGGCTTGCAGGAATCGTATAGTGCTTTGGGAATTCCATGGTAAAGAAAAGTTCACAGAGGAGAGGTCACAGAGGAGAGCTGTAATAACAATCCCTAAACTCACAAGAATTGCTTAGGCTTGCAGGAATCGTAGAGTGTTCTGAAAATTCCACTGTATAGGTATGCCTTAGAAGGAAAAGTTCACTCAGCGGTTCAAAGAGGAAGACTTGGAGCCTTCATCCCACGACCACCAGAAGGCAGAAAAAGACCCCCTAGCAACTGAACGAGCAAGCGCAAAAGACAGACCACGTCATCCCTGGACCCGGGAGAAAAAGGCAATAAAAGGTGAACTTTGGGGATAGGAACGGTGCGAGCCTAGAGGAGCGGAGACTCCTGGCTGCCCAGCGCTGAACTTTGCTTTTTCTTGCTTGCATAATAATAATAATAAATTTATAATTGTATGATCCTTGAATCCAGTGAATTCATTTATCACCCTTCCTTCCTTCCTTCCTTCCTTCCTTCCTTCCTTCCTTCCTTCCTTCCTTCCTTCCTTCCTTCCTTCCTTCCTTCCTTCCTTCCTTCCTTCCTTCCTTCCTTCCTTCCTTTCCTTCCTTCCTTTCCTTCCTTCCTTTCCTTCTTCCTCCATTTTTTAAGTGATGTTGGCATTTTTAGATTAGAGTAAAAACTCACTGTCTAAGATAGGTGATAAGTATTGAGAAGTTATTGTAAATAGTGTACACGTAGTTTTTAGTATAAAAAGATAACACCACACAGCTCCCCATGGTCCCTCACAGGCCCCTCATGGCTCCCTCACAGTTGCCCAAGACCCCTCACAGCCCCTCACTGTGGATGCCATGGGACAGAGAGAGAAACAGCAAGTGTTTCTCACAGCAGCTTGTGAGAATTATTAGCAAGTTGTAAGAATGTGAGAACTTAAGTACAAACAATCTGCAGGTGCATCTGTGATTGGTCTCCTAGAGTTGTTTCTAATTAATGGCCACTCACACTCAGCTGGCTTGGACTCTCTGCCTGAGACACAAGCTTTTGTTATTCATTCTTTCTTTTTCTATTCTTAGCTAGCCTTCTGATGAAATCCTTTCTTCTATTCTTTTAGTATAATTTTAATAGAATATATATCATAAAATAATAAATCAAGAGTCAGATCCTCATCTCTTCCCTCATCCTAAGACCCCTGTGAACACCACCACAAGGCACAGCTAAGTGGATGAACAATATATGCTCTACTGATTGTGCTTTTTTTTTGCACTGAAGGAATGCAACATTTTCTAAATGTACTGCTCTATACTTTTTTTTCCCGTCTAGTGGTTGCTTAAACTGCTTAAAGGTGAATGAGGTCTGTTCAAGTTTCATCAAGTTTCAGTGGGTTGTTATCATCTGGTTATTACAATTATTAGAGAGAGGCCTGTGAATTGAGGGGCAAATGAGACCATATGCCAAAATCAATAGTCTGGATTTTATGTAACAGTAAATGTGAGGAAGAGAGAGAGAAAGGAAAAGAAAAAGAAGCGGGGGGGTGGCGGGGGGGGGATGGGGGGTTGGGAAGAAGGGGAAGAAGGAGAGTGACAGAGACAGATGAAGTGAAAAACATCACCATTCCATGGATCCCATTGGCATACCATCAAATCCTCTTCTGGTCTTCTCTGTGGTGAGGTCTCGCAAAACGTAAGACTCCAATGGATTCCTGCAGATTTGGGCAAGGTGGGACCTCCCAGGTGCCTCCCTGGGGTGGGGCAAGGTGGACTCTGTCTATTGCTATTTTCAAATTATATAAAATATTTAGTATCTGTCTGTCCTTTGAGTCTGCCACCAATTGGCTTCTGGATTTTCAGATCTGTTGTGTTACTTTGCATGCCCTGCAGTCGTCTGGTGCAAGGCCTCAGGAATGGGTCTGGGGGCACTGTGGAGGTCTTTGATGGGAGGTTTGTGTGCAAACCTGGCCTCAGCAGACGAGTCTGTGCCTATGACTTGCCCACCTTGAAGGCAGACAGAGCTGATTTTCAGGACAGCTGCTGGGTTTGGCTTTGTTGTCGATAGGTTTTTCTCTGCAGCCTTGTTTACTCCTCCCCAGCCCTGAGCTAATGGGACAATAGTGTCACCTTTGTCTTGTCTCAAGTTCCCTTAGGCAGCTTAACTCCCAGTGCCATGTTCCAGTCCAGAGGCATTTTCAGGGAAGGGTGGGCTTGGGTGGTCGCAGCTTCTTTATACAGTTTTGTCCCAATGGGCAGAAAGTCCTTTATAACAATTTTTAAGCCATTGGCCATAACATTCCAGTCTCTCCCAAGTCCTGTGAGGAGCAGCTGAGAGAGCAGGGGTGCTTTAGCCAAAAGAAGAGGATATCCACTCTAGCTATTTTAAAGTAATATTTAGGCTGCAGCTTTGTCTGTTCTAACTATTCTTAATGTTCAGATTTTTAGCTCCAGGTTTCAGTATGATCCATCTTTGAATTGCACAAGGCAGCCCTATAGTTCAAATAAAGTCCAACTAGAGGCCTAACATACTAGCTACTTAGACCAAACAAGCACTTAGCTACTTTCAAATCATAGAAAATTTTTAGCACCAGTATATGCCTTGAATCTGCCATGAATTGGGTTCTGGATTTTCAGAGTTCCATTGTTGCTTCTTCCAGTTTTGTTGAGGCATTGTCACTCATCTGGGAGATCCTGACTTCAAAATGGCTTCTGGATTCCCAAAGAAGACCTCGACACCTCGTCTTTTGTCCAGAGAAAGACTGACATCTTTCACTGTAAGTACCCACTGGGCTGTGTTAAGGCTGCAAACTGCCCTGGTGTCCCTGCCCTCCCTGCCCCTGCTTTAGTGCAAGCAAGAAAATGCTTTAAGTAGGTAATAAGCAGAAATATTCTAGTAAGGCTACGAAACGCAAGTAATAAATGACACAATTATGAAGGTTTCTTTTGAGGTGAACAGAGAGGGGGAATTGTGGGAATCTACAAAAGCAGTGGGTTTTGGGAAAGCTGCAAAAGGCAGCCTCAGATACAGTAGAACTGTGATTAGAGCTAAGCAGCTGCCATGAGATAGGCCAGCAGAAAAATTATTTAAAAAGTAGAAAAGCAAGGACAAATAGAACAGTGGTCTGTGTATTAACGCTTGTCTAGAATAACTGCCTAAGCTACAGAAAAGTTTATCTAGCAAGATATTAGGAGGGTTAAGGCTTAATAAGGGAGCTCTGTGCATTGTGCTTTAAGGCTTACAAGCAGGTATTGTATTCAAAATAAGCAAGCATTGTTTTAACCAAAGGTATGAGTGCTTATAGTGGTTGGATAGAACTACTGTCAATGTGCTTTTGCTTTGTGTTATTGGTCAAGAAACTTATAAAGGAAGTTGTAACATTAAGTTCTTGGTCTGCTGCCTGGGATGTGAGCTGGTGGCATCTTCCCATTGTCATAACCATGTAATGAGAGTGATTCTGGAAAATAAAACAGCTCAAGGCAGTTCCACAGCTGCCCTGTCCCGTTTGTGATTTGTAAATAGCCCCCTGCTGGTGTCAAGACCAAGCTGCCCTTGGGCACCTGAGCATGTTGGGGGGAAGCTCAAACTCTGCCCAAAGCCCTGTGAGACAGGGCTGGTCCCAGCTGGAAGAGCTTCCAAAGCAGCTGTTCTCTCTCAGCTCCTGTGTGGGCACGGATCCAGCCCTGCAGACACAGTGTACAGCAAAGCAAGTTATCTGCTGCAGCACGTCCAGAAGAAAATGTCTCAGCACCTTTGTGTCCCAGATATCTTTGATGAAAAATCCTTTCCTTAGGATTTTTCCTTCTGAGAAGCTGAGAAGCCTCAGGAACAAAATGTAAACAATGATTATCTGCTGCCGTGGAATGCAACAGGTGGATCTTTGATTGGCCCAGGTTGGATGTTTGTAATTAATGGCCAATCACCGCCCAGCTGGCTCAGACAGAGAGTCCAGGCCAGAAGCCTTTGTTATCATTCCTTCCTCCTCTATTCTTAGCTAGCCTTCTGATGAAATCCTTTCTTCTATTCTTTTAGTGTAGTTTTAATAAATTATATATCACAAAATAATAAATCAAGCCTGCTGAACCATGGAGTCAGATCCTCGTCTCTTCCCTCATCCTAAGGCCCCTGTGAACACCATCACACCTTTGTTCTGCAGGATGGTGGAAATCTTCCTGTGCTGGGAATTGTCCCCTGATTTTGGTTTACCATGTGTTGATGGTATCTCTCCCATAGGAGTTGGCTTCTCTTGAAAGCTCTGGATTGGTAGGAATCTTGAGGGCTGTACAGTTCTTACCTGCTCCCTGGAGCCAGGGCCACAAAGGTCCCTTGGTGTCTGGAGCTCACTTGACTGAAGATGCCCCACTGCTGAGGCTCTGTCCAGGAGATCCCTCTGTTTTCTTCTCTGCAGGCGTCTGTGAGCCCAGAGAGAGAAAACAAATGCTAATTAACAGAGAGAACTACAACTTGGACACATTCCTGTGCTCCTCACTCTTGGTGCAACGTTCCTTTCTTGCCTCTCTTGGACTCAGCCAGCAGTGATATCTCCTTGCTGTGAGTTCTCAGTGCTGTACAGGGATGGAGTCAGGGCAGTTCTGAGAGCTCGTCCCCCTTCTTTGAAAAGGTCACTGCCTCAATCCAATGAACCTAAAGAGGAAAGAAATGCCCAAAGAGCAGCAATCCCCAACCATGTCACATGCAATCACGGAGAATCTGATGGGACAGAGCCATGTGGTTGGAGTATGTGTATTGCACTCTTAATTGTTAATTTATTGGTGCTGAGTATTTCAGCAAGCAACTTCCAGTGCTCCCAGGACTGTCCTGGACAATGCGATCACAAATTGTTCACCAGTGGCACTTGTTCAAGAAAAGCCTTTCTGAACAAGCCCAACTCTGAGGCTCTAGCTGGTTTATTTTTGCCTTTCAGCTGCTTCCCTCGAAGTTCCTGTGGGAGAAGTTTCTCAACATGAAGAAGAAGGCCAGCACTGGCGGGAGTTTTCTACCCAGAATTGGCCCATGTGTAGACCTGGGGAAGACTGGTCCAAAGGTAGCCTTTTCCTGCTCTTCTCCTTTCTGTTTGATGGGAAGTTGGAAGAGGGTGTGTGCTTGTGACAGGCTTGCCTCCAGCAAAAGACCTCAGTGTGCAGGTGCTGTTGTCATTGCAAGCTGCTGTTAGAGGTGGGCTGGGAGTCCTGATCTGGACTCAGCCAACACAAATAAGCTCTGCTGAAGGTGCCTAAGTGTAGCTGCCATTGCTGAAACAATGGGGGGAAGGCTGGGGACACAAAGGCACAGCACTGCCATGTGCCATTCTCCTGCTGAAGGAGCCACCTCTTGCTTTGGTGTGGTCACCATCAAATGCTTGGGGTCACAGGATTCCCTCTGGAGTGGCAGCGTTGGCCTTGGAAGGCCGAGGACCTGCAGGAATGACTTCAGCTTTAACAAAACAAATTGCCTTTATGCTTTGGGCTGGAACAATGTGTTGGACCCTGAGGGGGTGTTAGATTTTGCAGGCTGCCAGATGTACAGGGAACTGGCCCTGGGCAGAGGGGAATGGATGTGCTTTATCTGGATCAGTGCCTTCTTAGAGGTGTGTTTGAAGCTGCTTTTCTGGCAGGACTGGCTCAGTAGAAAGCACAGTCCCAACGGGGAGGTGACTGAGGTGGGCTGATGTTATGAATGAGGTCCCTATATGTCTAATTTATTAAACCAACATTAGAATTTAGCAGCAATTTTAATTGAGCAGCCATTTTATATGAAATAATGCAATCAAATATAATCAAGCAGATCCAAAATAATTTGGCAGTGGTTTGGATAAAGCATAAGCAAAACCAGTCAGGAATACAGGGGGGTTTTCTCACCCTGCCTCCCATACAAAAGATAAAGAATCCAAACACAACTTATAGACTGGATGCTAATACATATTCATCAATAATTTTCTGTCAACTTACTCCTATTTTTGATTCTTGAAATCTCTGTAACTGTACTGCACAGTGCATGCTCTGCTTGCTTCTAAGGGGTCTTTTGGTTTTGGTGGTCACTTCCCACAAAGGCTTCTCCTCATCATCACTGTCCTTTGAACAACCCCACATGCTGCAAATGCACCCCAAGTCCTGTGTTATAGAAGCCAGCATTATATTCCAAAAAGAAGCCTTATGATTTCATAGATACCTGGAATCATCCCAATTTTGTCCATTTCAAGGCCGATTCTTTAATTATCCTGAGGCCTATTGCCTTTTCGGGTGTTACTTATCTCAAACTACATCCTGCATCCTGTTTTCTCATGAACATCTGAAAACATCTGGTTTGCGACACTAATTCCATATCCTTTTCCTCTCTTACTTTTTAACAAATATTTTCTAAAAGATTTAAAATATAGTTACAATTGTTAGCACGAATGAGATTCATCTATCCCACTGTTGAGCAAGAAATTGGCAGCAAGAGCCATGTAACACACTGATTAAGGATTGCCCAGACAGAGCAGGGGAGAGTTTTCTCCAAGCAATGCCTCTGCTCCAGAATCATTTGCTGTTGTTTTGGGCCCGTGGGTCCGCCTCAGCGGCGGCGGTGGTCCCCGGCCCGCGTTGTTGAAGCCATCGCCCTTCCTCAGCTTTAAGCCAGGGACCCGCGTTGTGGTGGGCAGAATTTTTTAGCCTAGTTTTCTAGTTTTTTTTTTTGTTTACGGGCCCGGCACCCAACGGAGAGCCCCCCCGGACTGGTCCTGGGTGAGGCGGCGGCGCCTCGCCTACCTCGGTTGTGGCTGGATTGACTGAGCCGCTTATGCCGGGTGGGGCCGGATTTGCCGCGCCGGGTCCATTGCTTTTTGTTGAGGCGGGCGGAGTTGGGGAGGCGCCCGCCAGGCCTCCGCGGGCCTTTTTATTTTTCTCTCACGGCCCTAAGCTGCGGCACCGAGAAGCGTTGCGACGAAGGCGCGAGCGGGATGCCAGTGGGTCCGTCGTGGGGAGGCAGTGAGGCGCGTACCTCGGCCCCCCCCCGGGCCCCTGGCCCCACAGCCCCCGTGGCTAGCACGGGTCGTTGCGAAGGCGCCTCCGTGTGCCTTTTTTGTCGTGCTGTCCCCCGGCTTTTTTTTCCGGAAGGGAAAGCCGACCGCCACGAGGACGGGCGAAAGCCATTGGCCCGTGGTGCCAGGTCAGTGGCACTTTTTCTCGCACACTCGGACGCGTTCCCCGGGCCGGAAGGTGGGGGGGGGGCCGCCGAGTTTCCCCCTGGCCAGGCGGGGGCCAGTCCAGTCCCACCGTTGCCTAGCCAAAAGGGAAGCCGTTGTTGGCCACGGGCAGGTGGCGGCACCCCCCGCGCTCCTCTGCTGCCGCGAGCGATCCGATCCGCAGGTGGGCTGGGCGGACGTCACCGTTGTCCCAGGACCGCGGCCGTGGTGCCTTTGCCTGATTGATGTGGCTTTTCGGGTGGCATCGGAGAGGGCCCCCGGCAGGCCGGCTCTCCTTCCGAGGCTTCTCTGTCACAGGGAAGCAACGGCGGGGGGGGTCTGGTCCTCGGGCAGGGCGGTCTCCTTTCCAATTTGCTTCCCGCCGTAGTGCCCGAACCTGATGGGGCACGGATAGGTTTGGAACAGAGCCCGGTCCGCGCGCTCCTTTGCCGTTCTGCCGCCTGCTGCAGAGCGAGCCGCCCCAGCTGAAAAGGGGCCTCGGTGTCCAGGCCGTGCCCGCCTCGTCGGGTCGCTGCCTCCTCTAGCACATCCGGTGCTTTCCGCGCGGCCCGGTAGGGGCACGCGCCAGGACGGGGTTCGCTCCCTGTGAGCGGGGCCCAACCTCGCCAGCGGCCAATCGCTTGCCCGCGGCCGGTTGCGGGCGGGTTTTTCTCGGCTTTGGTGGGGGGGGCGGGTCAGCCCCGGCCAAGCCCTGTTCCGCTCGCCGCGTGCATCATTTCGAGCATGAGGCTGAGTCTCGAACCGGGGCGTGGGCCCTGGGAAAAAAAGTGAGAGAGAGAGAGAGAGAGAGACGAAGCCTCGCGCTTCATCCAAGTGGCGAAAAGCTGTGCAGCGGTCGCGGCTCCTTGCCTGTGGCATCGCGGGAAGGGCCGGCCGCTGGGGTCGGCCGTCGACGAGGGGCATCCCTCGCACATGGCACTGTTCGCCCCCCACAGGCGCTGCTGGGCCTTGAAGCGGCCAGCCGCCGCCACAGCCACCGGCGCCCATCGCCGCCATGCCACCACCCGCTGCCGTGTCTTCGTCCTTGATGCCACTCCCGCGAGTCGGAGCAGCGAAAGAAGCCCAGGGGGTCGGGGTTTGGCGCAGGGAGGGTTCGCTGGTGGGCTGGGTGTGTCCGGGCGCTCCGTCCGGGCGCTCGCGCGAAGCTTCGCGGCGCCACTGTGGGTGGCAGCTACTTGGTTGATCCTGCTAGTAGCATATGCTTGTCTCAAAGCTTAAGCCATGCATGTCTAAGTACACACGGGAGGTACAGTGAAACTGAGAATGGCTCATTAAATCAGTTATGGTTCCTTTAGTCGCTCCTCTCCCACTACCTTGGATAACTGTGGTAATTCTAGAGCTAATACACGCCGACGAGCGCTGGCCTCCTGGGACGCGTGCATTTATCAGACCAAAACCAACCTGGGCCCGCCCGGCAGCTTTGGTGACTCTAGATAACCTCGGGCCAATTGCACGCCCCCGCGGCGGCGACGACCCATTCGAATGTCTGCCCTATCAACTTTCGATGGTACTGTCTGTGCCTACCACGGTGACCACGGCTGATGGGGAATCAGGCTTTGATTCCGGAGAGGGAGCCTGAGAAACAGCTACCACATCCAAGGAAGGAAGCAGGCGCGCAAATTACCCACTCCCGACCGGGGGAGGTAGTGACGAAAAATAACAATACAGGACTCTTTTGAGGCCCTGTAATTGGAATGACTGCACATTAAATCCTTGAGCGAGGATCCATTGGAGGACAAGTCTGGTGCCAGCAGCCGCGGTAATTCCAGCTCCAATAGCGTATCTTAAAGTTGCTGCAGTTAAAAAGCTCATAGTTGGATCTTGGGATCGAGCTGGCGGTCCGCCGCGAGGCGAGCCACCGCCTGTCCCAGCCACTGCCTCTCGGCGCCCCCTTGATGCTCTTAGCTGAGTGTCCCACGGGGCCCAAAGCGTTTTCTTTGAGAAAATTAGTGTTCAAAGCAGGCCGGCCGCCGGCATACTGCAGCTAGGGATAATGGAACAGGAGTCCGGTTCTATTTCGTTGGTTTTCGGAAACGGGGCCATGATTAAGAGGGATGGCCAGAGGCATTGGTATTGTGCCGCTAGAGGTGAAATTCTTGGACCGGTGCAAGACGGCCTAGAGCGAAAGCATTTGCCAAGAACGTTTTCATTAATCAAGAACAAAAGTCGGAGGTTCGAAGATGATCAGATACTGTCATAGTTCCGACCATAAACAATGCCGACTGGCTGATCCGGCGGCATTATTCCCATGACCCGCTGGGCAGCTCCCGGGAAACCCAAGTCTTTGGGTTCCAGGGGGAGTATGGTTGCAAAGCTGAAACTTAAAGGAATTGACGGAAGGGCACCACCAGGAGTGGAGCCTGCGGCTTAATTTGACTCAACACGGGAAACCTCACCCGGCCCGGACACGGACAGGATTGACAGATTGAGAGCTCTTTCTCGATTCCGTGCGTGGTGGTGCATGGCCATTCTTAGTTGGTGGAGCGATTTGTCTGGTTAATTCCGATAACGAACGAGACTCTGGCATGCTAACTAGTTACGCGACCCCCGAGCGGTCGGCGTCCAATGTCTTAGAGGGACAAGTGGCGTTCAGCCACCCGAGATCGATGCCCTTA
>NC_135271.1:9545000-9550000 GCF_051311805.1 Agelaius phoeniceus
CTGAGGACAGTCCGCCCCGGTTGACAGTGGCACTGGGGGTCTGCGCGCTCGGCCCCTGCACCCCTGCGTGAAATGCCGCGCTGCGGGGACGCCGCCCCCACCCCCCCTCCCCCCGGAGGGGGAGGGCGGGGGAAAAGTGATGCCCCCCACCACGGCACCGCCAACGGTGGGGGAGGAGGGCGCGATGGCAATCCTCTCCCTCAGCCCCGGGATTCAGCAAGACCTGCTTCCTGGGGGCTGTAACACCCACCGCCACTCGCACGGCGCCGGGCGATCTGCCCGCCAGAGGCCTTCCCAGCTGACCCGGAGCCCGTCGCGGCGCACCGCCGCACAGGAAATGCGCCCAGCCAGTGCTGGCCGCCGGCCGGGCGGCGGTCCCCATGCTGGCCCGCCCCCCCTGGCTCGTCCCACGCACAGGGTTCACCCGGGGGGCGGAGGGGAGGCAGAGGCGAGGATCTACCCAGCCCGCGCTGTCCAACCGCAGCTCACCGGGTTGAATCCTCCAGGCAGACTGCGTGGGCCCCACCCGTGGGCCCTCTTACGGTTTCACACCCTCTTGAACTCTCTCTCCAAAGTTCTTTTCAACTTTCCCTTACAGTACTTGTTGGCTATCGGTCTCCTGCCGGTATTTAGCCTTAGATGGAATTTACCACCCGCTTTGGGCTGCATTCCCAAGCAACCCGACTCCGAGAAGCCCCAGGCACGGCGCGCCAGGGGGCTGCTACCGGCCTCACACCATCCGCGGGCTGCAGCCTCGATCACAAGGACTTGGGTCCACCGAGAGCGCTGCTGGGGTTCTGTATGCCACATATCCCGTGCCACACCATGGGGTGGGGATTCAGCGCTGGGCTCTTCCCTCTTCGCTCACCGGTACTGAGGGAATCCTCGTTAGTTTCTTTTCCTCCACTGACTAATATGCTTAAATTCAGCGGTTCGCCACGTCTGATCTGAGCTTGCAAGCCCAAAGCTCGGCCGCGCTGCACACGGGGGCGCGCGCGACGATGGCCGCCGTGTCTCCCCCGCCCGCTCCCCCGCCCTCTACGCCGCCAGTCCCCCCTCCTCTCTGCGCTCCCGGAGGGAGCCAGAGAGAGAAAGCGCGCGTGCGCACAAGTGAGCGACGAGGAGACGGAGAGCCCCATCCTGGAGACAAGAAGCGAAAAGGGAGTGGGGCAGAGACGGCCCCGCGCAGGCGGACCGGCCGGGCGGTGGCGCGCGCAACGGCCTCGGCAGGGAGAGAGAGAGGAGCGATGGCGCCCCTCAGCGCGCCCCGGGCCAGCAACAGAAGAGGAGGGGGCGGGCGAAGGGAGGACGGGGTAGGAACAACCATCCCCGGCGCTCTCGCCACGTGCGTGCACTCGGAAGCATTGCACGGTACCGCCGCGGTTCCCACCCACAGACAGCCGCCCATGCGGGGGGACACTGGGGGCGAGGCCGTTCCTCGCCTCCCCTTCTCACCCTCCTCTTTCTCTCTTGGCCCTCAGCAGTGCCTTTCGACGCCGTCTCTCGCTCTCCCCAGGCTGCCATGCCACCGCATCCATGGCATGGTCCCGGCAAGGACGAGCTCCACCCCAGCGGCTCACTCCGGGAGCGGGGAGCTATGGAGTGCTCCCCGAGTCTGCATTTAGGGGGACGAGGGCCCTGCGCGGCAACGACGACAACTGCGACGATGACGACTGCGATGACGACGATGCCCGCCGGGCCGCAGGGAAGGGATCGAGGCCGCGTAGGGAAATGCTTCCGTCGCCGAACCCCTGACCGTCTTCCCTCCAGGCACCAGCGGGACGCCGCTGCTCCCGCCGCCACTGCTGCTGCCACCACCGCTGCCGCCGCCCACCGCGGGCGACGGGCCTGAGAGGTGACCCCAGCCATGCCGCCGCCGTGGTCCCTGGATGGCGATTGATCGTCAAGCGACACTCAGACAGGCGTAGCCCTGGGAGGAACCCAGGGCTGCACGTGCCTTCAAATGATCGATGGTCAATGTGTCCTGCAATTCACATCAATTCTCACAGCTAGCTGCGTTCTTCATCGATGCATGAGCCGAGTGACCTACCGCTAAGAGTCGTCTGCCTTTCAGGCACTGCTCATGCCAAGCGGCCCCTTTTTTTGTTACTCTGGCACCGAGGACGTGGGGGTGCGCGCCTGGCTTTGACCGTACGAGCACACAGAAACGGAAGGGGGAATAAAAACCAACTGGAGCAACCCACGCTCTGAAGGCTGGCCAAGAGGCAGGGGAGCCCACGCTCCTGACCGCCTCCCACTGTGAGGGGAGACGCCGACCTCACAAACGCTGTCCTTCGGAGGCGGACCAGGCACCCGGGCTCGGCCCGGCCTCCGCGCCGAGGGCCACGCGGCGCGCGCTGGAATGCGGGAAGGCACGGCAGCCCGCCCGCTTCTTGCTTTCACGGGACGACACGCACAACACACATGGCACGTGGCCGGGGGCGTGTGGCCGTCAGCCCCCGCACACGCCGGCTCTCCCTTGGCCCCCGACGCCGCAGGCCTCGCGGAGTGCCGCTGCGCCGCTGCACGGCCTGCTTTTCTCTTTCCCCACTGCACGCCTTCCCCTGGCTCGAGATGGCACGCGATGATGACCAGCCCCCACTGGCGTGCCTCCTGCAGGACCACTCCCCTGCTGGGCGGGTGAGTGACCGGCGGATGGGCTCCACCGCCAGCCCCGGAGGTGGACGCCACCGAGACCCGAGCCAGCATCGCCAGTGCCCCAGGCCTGCCAGGCAGCATACCCCGGCGCTGCCGGGGCCGCGCTCCCAGGACCGCCACCGCCGCGTCGCACTGCCGGGGCCCCTAGCCTCGGGCACGCGCCTGGCGGAAGGCGGTACGGAGCTGAGCCGGGGGGCAACGCTCGCTCTACTTGTTTGCACGCGGACACCGGGCGGGGAGAAGCACCCCCGTGGCCGCCCCGCATGCCTTTCTGCGGCCCACACGCGGCTGGGAAGGGCAATGGAGGGAAGGGCAATGGAGGACGCGACAAGCGGGGCCCAGGATAGGACTGCCGCTGGGCGACGGCGGGTGCCTTCTGGTGACCGTCCCCGCAGGGTGGGACGCCCGTCGAGCGGCGCTGCCGCCGCTCGGCACGGGGTCGCCTGCGCTTGCGGGCCTCCGCAGCTGGAGGGCCCACCGAGCACTCGCCCTCCACAAGCAGGCGGGTGGTTGAGCCAGGGGACAGCTGGCGGATGACGGCACCGCCGGTGTGCGTTCGAGGAGAAAAGGCTGTCGAGGGGAGGAGAGGCGCCGGACGCGCCGGGTGCAGTGCCGCGCGCGCCAGAGACCACGGCGGCGGTCCGAGGAGAGAGAGAGAGCGGGCGGGCCCCGGCAGCCATGACCCCGTGGCCGAGGAAGGGCAGAGAGCACGCGCTCTCTGCCAGCGCCGCCCATTACGACGAGGCGAGCGGGTCGGCCCCTGCGGCCGACAGCGTGCCGCAGCCTCTCCGTCAAGGCCAGGCTGCGGGGGGGGGGGCAGGGCGCCCCTCCTTGGTGCCGTACGGTTGACCCCTGCAGCACGCGGCGGGACAACGACGGCGACGGAGGAGTGCGGCCGGTGGCGATGGGACAACCACCGCAGGGGATCAGTGGGAGTAGCTGCTCCCCACCCCTCAGTGGCACCCCGCTCGGACACCGCCAGACACACCTGCCACCGCCGCCGCCGGCACCACAGCCACCATGGCGGGCCGCGCCAAGCCGCCCGAGTCTTTAAACTGCCGCCCTGCCCCACCGGCCCCTTTCAGCAAACCCGCAGCGTTGGATGACGCTGAGGGAAAAAAACCTGGGGGGACCACCGAGGCACGGAGCGCTAGGTACCTGGCCCTGGGGCGAGGGAAACGACCTGCATGGCCCTGCCGGGGTGCCTCCCCCGCTGCCGCCCTCAGGAGAGCGTCCACTGGCGGGGGTGCGCCCGACATCTGCCGCCACCACTGCCATGTGCTTCTCGGGGCCCGGGGTTTCCCTCAGTAGCCTGGCGCTGCGCATCTGAGAGGACTGCCGTGGCTTGGGCCGCCCCGCCGGCGCAGGGCCCGACCACCGAGCACAACTCGGGCGCGCGCACACACACCACGGCGTGGCAGGGAACGCCCGGAGGCCTTGGCCCTTGGAGTTTCTCTGCCGTGCACGAGAGGGGGGCCGCTCAGTTCGAGAGCAGGGAACTCTGCTGGCCGGCAAAGGTCCCGCTCCCTGGTGCGGGATGGGCTGGAGGAGCCGCCTCCTCCGAGCCCCGAAGGCGCCCCCGCCACCTGGCTCCCTCGCCCTTTCCACCTCGGCTGCCGACGGGTGCCACAGCCAGACGGACAGCCGTCGCTCGACAGGCGAAGCAGTGACGGAAGGGACGGGTGCGCCTCCGGGAGGGGCCGTGCCAAGCACCCCTCCCTCCCGGCAGCCGGGCGGCTTTCTCGCACGCACGCTGAGGAGAGCCGAGCTCGGGAGAACTCGGGCCGCGCCAGGACACCTGCAGGCGGCACACTGGCGACCGGTGTACGGCGGCGCCGGCCACGGTGGTGCAAGGCTCGGGGGCCCGCGGCCACGCCCCGTCTCTCCGGCAGGGAGGGACCAGCGGCAGACCAGTGCAAGGCCATGGTGGAGGGGGTGGTGTCGGGGATGGAGGGGCAAGCCGTCGCGACGGCGGTGAGCATGCCATGCTTCTAGGCCCGGCTGCGACGCGCGGTGTAGCGCGGGGAGAGCCCCGCCCACGCGCACGTTGGCGGGTGCGCATGGCGTGTGCGCGTGACGCGCTTCGCCGTGCCGAGAGGCTTTTCCCCCCTCTCCCCCTCCTGACCCCCCGCGCCCGGAGGTGCTGTGCGCCTCCGGTTTCTCTCTCTCTCTCTGGGGCTGACGGTGCGGGGCGAAGCGGAAGGGCATGTGGCCCCCGGTGCCGACCGGGGCCAGCAGCCGGGAGCCAAGCATGTGAATGGAGTGGGCGTGTAAGTGACGCCACTCACGCACAGCCTGCCAGATGGCCTGGCACGACGTGGCGGGCGCCAAGCCCCATCGGT